>NC_081169.1:8703936-8801436 GCF_012432095.1 Onychostoma macrolepis
GGGTGTCAAACTCAATTCCCCTGCAGAGTTTAGATGCAACCTCCAGGAACTGAGGTTGACACCCCTGATATAGACAGATAGAGTGCATAAGTCTTTGGTATTAATTTATAAAAGCCTATAATGAATCAGTACACTGAGGTAAAATAAACCATGTATGAGTCCACATTCTATTGATTTGTGCTCATGGTGGTGGAGCATCCATGAGGAACATTTCCCCAAATTTGCTAAATAGCTAAGAAATACCTGTGTTCCAGCAACTAGCTCCCCATCTGAGAGGGTTTTCCGTGCCAGTGGGAACATAGTTTCATGCCACAGAGCTTCTCTTAAACCAGAGACAGTTGACAGACTTGTGTTCTTGTAAAAAAAATAAATAAATAAAAAATCTTATCCCAGTTTAATTATTTCCCCCTGTTGCACAGTGTAAATTGTGAATTGCATGTACTAAAAAAAGTTGACAGAATGCACTTTCTTACATGTGTTCATTAATAAAAAGCAGTAAGTGATCACTTGGTCTAGATTTTTTTTTAACTGCTTAAATTTGCACTAAACATTTTGTAGTTACTTTGTAACAATAGCTGTTCTATCTAAATAGTTTTTGTTGTTTAAATGGGGGCAAAAGAAAATCGATCATGTTTTTTTATTATTTAAAAGCAAATACAAACATATCGAATATTGTAAAAATGTTGACAATATTGAGATATCAAAATTTTTTATATATCGTCCAGCCCTACTTGTCAGTGAACTACGGCTCTGTGTAGTAAATGCCGCTCCATCTGAAAGCACATGAAGGAGATTTACTACTAATAACAGAACCGGCTTTACTGCCTAGATACGCATGATCATCGCATTCGAATGTTTGCACAGCCCTAATGGCTATAAAGATAATTGTTATTATTTTTATTTACTAAATAAAAATCTAAAATGACTAAAAACAAAATACTATTATTGTAGTATTTCACTGTAAAACAAAAAAAGCAAGTATAATAATAATAAAAATGTTGTTGTTTTTTGCATTCCAACTGTAAAATTACATTATTAATATATCATTTTAAAAAATGCATTTTAAAATAAACAGTACCGAATGGTATCGTGGTCGGTACTTTTGACAACACTAATAGTATTATTTTGCATTATTAGTAATTTTATCTTAATGTCTTCCTTTTCAAATGTTAAACCATTTAAATATTTATTATTAAAACTTTTATTTATTACAACAAAAAAAAAAAACAACACTTATCTGCTAGTATGGGAAGCTGGTTGACACGTTGCTATCCTGAATGCATGTTAAAGTGGTGGATGGGTAAGAACACAGTGCTGTGCTTCACTCTTAAACATGCATTTCATATAGATATATTATTAGATTAATCGTTTTCCAGTTTGATAGATTAATTGTTGCAGTCCTATGATGACGGATATGGTATTTCATTATTTCAGCATAGACTGTTATAGGAAGTGAAATATGAAAGTCATTTGTTAATCACATGATCTTTTGACTTACTTTGCCTTATAGCCGAGTATGGACTTTTACCAGTATTTGGAAGTACTTCGGTCTGGCTGTCTTACTAGTGGTGTTGTGCATCTAAACCAGCAGTTACATTGGTAAACATGGGCCTGAAGTTCAGTCCTCTTTAATATTTACATCACTTTTCAACACCCTTTTACTTCCCTTTAAAGTTCATTAAAGGGAACTGATACATCTTACACATGTCAGATACAAGTAATTTAGTCTTAAACATCCAAAAACTGATGTTTAAGCTGCTAGTATCTGTACAGACTGGCAGTGAACATTTAGTCACCAGCTGCTTTTCCATGAAGACATCCTCAAGGTCATGTTGTCAGAGTACACACACTCGCACCAGAAATAGCACCCATTAGCTGACTGTCTGAGTCTGGACCACAATTTAATATGATTTATTATGCCTAAATGTCATGTTAGAGTGATTGTGAAAGTCATTTATGCATTGAAGGTCCTTGCCTTTTTACCTTCTTTCATTATGACAGAGTATTCATGAAAGATCTGTTCCAAAACCTTGTTGTCTATATAAACTGAATTTTGAGGCATCTTTTATTCAATGGGAAACTTATGCACTATCGTTCAAAGGTTTGGGGTCGGAAAGATTTTTTTTTTTCTTTCATGTTTTTGATTCAAAATCATTGAATTAATAATTTATTTGATCAAAACTACAGTAAAAAGTCATATTGTGAAATTTTAAATTGTGATTTATATTCGTGTTAAGGCAAAATTTGAATTTTCAGCATTATTACTCCAGTCTTTAGTGTCACGTGATCCGTCAGAAATAATTCTAATATGTAGATTTATTGCTGAAGTAATATTTCTTATTATCAGTGGTGAAAACTGTTTAGTTTTTTTTGTTTTTTCAGGATTCTTTGATGAATAGAGTTCAAAGGAAAAGCAGTTATTTGAATAAATCTTTACTGTCACTTTTAATTAATGCATCCTTGCTAAATAAAAAAATTTAAAAAACACCAATACTTTGAATTCCAGTGCATGTATCATTTGTGAATGTTGTCAATCCTATAAAAAAAAAATTATTACAATTATGCTCTCTTCAATACTGAAAATAGTCTGTGTAAAAATAAACTAATTTAACTTTTAAAATAATTTTGTAAGTATACTTTTTCAAAATCATTTTAAAATAATGTTTAAGGTGCTATTTTACTTGAAATTGTGTTTATTTATTTTGTACAAGCAGATTTACTGCCTATGTAGACTATTCAAAATAAATGTTGATGTCCATGACTGTTATGATACTGCCTGTGTAGACGACAGACACCTCAGAAGGTTTGATGTGAAACAGTTGATTTTTGTCCAAAACGCTCTGGCACACTTTCAGTGAGAATATACATGCTGTTCTGTTCAGGGTTCATACGGGTGCTTGAAATCCTTGAAAATGCTTGAATTTTAACACAGATTTTTCAAGGTTTGAAAAGTGCTTGAAAATGCATTTGCATTGGTGTCATGAAAAATAATTTTCTTACGGAATACTTCATATTATATATTTATAAATATATATATATATGATTTTTTTTTTTTTACATAAAATAAGCTACAGCTCCGCTCGAGTCCGTGTGGCTGTAGTGTGATCTGTCTGTCTTTATTGACGCACGCCCTCTGATGGAACCGAGCGGGAGATAAAAACACGTCGGGAGGTTGCCGCTTCAGTGAGTGTTGGCTTGAAAACGGCAAATACAAATTATGGTTAAAATAATGTAAAGTCTCCTGTAAATTCTGCTTTTTTTCATGGGAGAGTCTGCACTTTCAAGTTGTGTAAAAGGTAAGCAGAAATGCCCATACTCAGTTAAATTAAATATGTTAATATTTAATTTAATTAAATTTAATTTAATTTCCACGATTAAAGTGAAATAATAAAATAAACATTTCAAAGTCACAATGCAGGGCGGGTGTTTTTAATATTAATTTATCTCTGAAGTGAACCGACTGCCTTGGCATTTTCGTTTCATCTCATCGACGTACAGTATAATGTCTGAAAGTATCATTTATGAGCACAGCTTTGCTTTGTGTTCAGCCGTTACCGGGGAAACCGCTGTATCAATGCAGTTCCAAAAGCGCCACCTAGTGGCAGACAGAACCTCATATTTTAGCTTTTAAATTATTTTTAAGAAATAAAAGGGATGAGTCAAAAGTGTAAAGAACTATTTTAATTTAAAGCACACAAGACATCTTACTGTTTAAATGTTTTAGATTTTTGAAGGCACAAGCTTTTTGTTCTGAGTAAAAACAGCAGGCGGGCTTATTGAAAGTGCAAATTAATCCTCTGCCAACATAGCCGCTGAAAAACTAAATAATTCTTTATACTTCTGACTCATCCCTTTTTGTTATTTCTTAAAAATATTTTAAAGGCTGAAATGTTAAGTTTGTCACTTTATAAAACTCTATTTGTGAAAACATGTATTTGAACTGCAAATCTTGTTTTTTGCAGTCATATTATAGTTTAATGTTACCATAGAAATTGCCTTTCCCCACTCATATAGTATTTATTTGTTTTGTGCAGGTCTTAAAAAGCCTTACATTTTATTTTAAAAATGGTGGTACCCTGTAAATTATTTCTTTCTTTATTTTTTATTTTATAATTTATATACTTTGTTATACAATGCTATATGCGATCCAGACTGGTGGTTTTTAAATAACATTTGATTTAAAGTGAAAAACTCAAGTGTGTGTGTAAACATGTAATTTACCACAGTTTAAAGTGCTGGAAAATCTTGAAAATGCACCTTGAAAGTGCTTGAATTTGAATTTGGGAAAGGTGTAAGAACCCTGTCTGTTCTGATCCATATACACTTCCATACATCCTCCTGCTCCACACAAACCCTGCTCTGTTCCAGCCGCTGTGGCTGAGTGCATGTCATACCCACACATGCAAGTACTTCTTTTTCTGTCCTCTTCCAATACAAAGAGCTTTTGGGACGCTCTAGTCTCACCCTGTGGCCTGCTGCGTGGGCCGTGTCGAGACCCGCTCCGACCCCACTGAACTTCTACACCACACACTCCCTCACTACTGTGACATCCTGCCATTGTGTCTTCAGCAAGGACTCGCAAGCATTTCTTTACAATTTTGATAACTATTTTATTGCACTGATGAATAGCCTATAAAAGTTTATTATGTGATGTTTGATGAGCTAATGATATTAGATGTAGAGTGTTAGTGCGGAGGAGTAGTTGTCAACCAATAGTGGTTGTTTAATGGCCGATGCCAGTATCTAGAGAGCATTGTGGTTGGATATAGTCATAGGCTAATTATATATCATAAATAAGACTGATTGTTTTTTATATATAGTCAATGCCAATCCAAGAATTTGAGATAAAGGTGGGTGATTATTTGTGATGGACTATTACGTTGACCAAAATATATTAAAAATTTTTTAAAGTTCGAGATTTGAGTGAATTTTTAAAAGCCTTTGTAAAGTTTAGACTTCTGTTTATCAGATAACCTTAAGCTGGCCAAATATTGTCATAGCATTTTTTTTTTTAATTAATACTTCAATTGAGCAATAATTTGATAAAAGCAGACATTAAATACATTGTAACAAAATATTTCTATTTCAAATAAACAGTTCTTTTGAAATTTCTATTCAGAATCATCATAACAAAAATGTATCAGTTTTCACAAAAATATTAAGCAGTGCAACTGCTTTTAATATTGATGATGATAAATGTTTCTTGAGCTGCAAATCAGCATATTAGAATGATATTAGAAATGATGCTGAATTCAGCTTTGCTTCACATGTATAAATTACATTTTAAAATAGATCAAATGTATAACAATTACTGGTGCTTTAAATTCCAATAATCTTTCACATTTTTATTATATGTTACTGTTTTTACTGTATTTTGATCAAATAAATGCAGCTTTGTTGAGCATATGAGAAAAATCGCTCTGCTGGATTCATCTTTGGCAGAATCAGGACTGCCACATATGCATTGATATGAGCAATCTTCAGTTTAATGCATGTTTAGTCAGTTACTTGGCAACTCTTCTTGGAAGAACATTGCGTTTCACGATGGATTTAATTGTTCATGGAATACACTCTTCAATTTGACTGACATAAGAATGGAGAGATCATCTGTAGTTCAGATCAGGATGGCCCAGCGCTCTGAATGGCATCCAAACAGCCGTTAAACATGTTCTCTGTGCAATGCAACAGCGATATTGATTCTGTTTCCTTTTTTCTCTCCCTCTTGGTTTCAGATTTCCTGTTTAAGTTCCTGGTGATTGGCAGCGCTGGGACTGGGAAATCATGCCTCCTTCACCAGTTCATAGAAAACAAGTGTAAGCCCATATTAATGTTGCACTCTCACAAAGACTTGAATTAAAACATGACCTTTAATTCTCAGCAGAGAGAAAGAGGGCGGCTTTGAATGTTAATTCTTTGTGAAGCCAGAGTAGCTTTACATGCTTTTGAAACATGAATAAAGGTATGTTAAGCAATAAATGGAAATCATGTTGTCAGTGAGCTTAGAAAATCCAATGCCAATCTCAATTTACAGAGAAAATGGAAAAAAAGAGGCTTAATTGCTGTAAATTATGTCTTTGACATTAAATGGATTTTGAAAGACCCTGCCATTTATGTTGTTTCCGAAACAGAAACGAGCTTTGAATGTTATAATATAAAAATTGAAAGCGTATTGAGTCTACATGGGTCATATGATAAAACAAATCGAATTTTCTGTGATATTTTGATGTAAAATTTCTGTGAGTGACAAAACACACTGGACTTTTGAGAACTCGTATCCTTTTATTATTTATTAGTTTCAGTTGATTTCATTTCCATTCCATTCCATTCCAGAATTTGTTTCGTTGTATTTAGGTTGATTCAGTGATGCTAAATAATGTTTTTTAATTTGAATGAATATAGATGTTACCAATTGTTTCAGTGTAAAACTGATCTAAAATTAAAACTGAAACTGAAATAAAAATAAATTAAACCTAAACAATAATATTTAAAAAGAACAAAAACTAATAAAAATAACAAAAGCACATTACAAAATGACTAAAAATGTTAGTTCACCCAAAAATGAAAAATCTGTCATTAATTACTCACCCTCATGTCGTTCCAAACCCATTAGACCTTTGTTCATCTTCGGAACACAAATTAAGATATTTTTGATAAAATCCGAGACCTCTCTGGCCCTCCATAGACAGCAAGAATATTACCATGATCAACGCACAGGTTACAAACAGCGTGAGGGAGAATTTTCATTTTTGGGTGAACTATCCCTTTAACTAAAGTTAAAATGAAAACTAAAAATATAAAAGTAAATTCTAATTAATAATTTTAATAAAAAACTGTAATAGTTCAAATAATACAAACACAGCACTGCTGGCATCAAACATCAATGAAACGATCTCTTTGAGCAGTTTGTCAGCTCAGCTTCTAACCAATCATCTTCTGTCACAGTCAAACAGGACTCCAACCACACCATCGGCGTTGAGTTTGGCTCCAGGGTTGTCAACGTTGGCGGCAAAACGGTCAAACTGCAGATCTGGGACACGGCTGGGCAGGAGCGCTTTAGGTACTTGCCTGTGATTGGCCCATTAGCACATCCTCACTGCTCTGTGCTGACTCTGATTGGTTGAGGTCATTCTCCGCTTGTGTCTTACAGGTCGGTGACCCGCAGTTACTACCGTGGAGCAGCAGGGGCTCTTCTCGTGTATGACATCACAAGGTAAGGCAGCTGGGGGGTCACCCGACCACAAAGATATATTTTGTTGTGAAATGAAAAAAATAATCTTTTAGCTGCAGGAAATGAACTAAAACAGAGGCACATGAAGAGAATGATTGCGCCATTGAATTGAATGAGCTCCAGGTTGCCATGCAGCTGTCCTGGTAATAGAGACACAGACAATGGAGTAATAAAGACTGACAGTGCTGTAATAAAATGTCATCTTCTGGCGAGCGGCAACTCTCGGTCCATTAGACGGGTTGTGAGTACAGTGAGAGAGAAACATGAACAGAGTGATGGATTGTGTGTGTTTGATGAGGGTCGTCCTTCAGCACTGAACTCTCGTCGCTGCAGCTGCAGACCGTTTTCACTGCTTTATTCTCAAACACATTTACCACGCTCCCTTTCATCTGTTGCTGTGGCCACAGGCTAATGGTTGCTCTGGAGACCAGTGACTCAAACAAAACAAGATTCCTTGAAAGCATGACGAACGCACAGTGAGGAAATGTGAAGGACAGCATTATGAGTCATGTATTGTCTCACTGTTTCTCAAAGCGCTCCGAGGTCGTCACAGACATTGACTTCTGAGAAGCGGTATTAACAATTAAGTATGTTAAGTGTTCGCTGTTATTGAC
Organism: Onychostoma macrolepis; assembly: GCF_012432095.1. Lineage (NCBI taxonomy): Eukaryota > Metazoa > Chordata > Actinopteri > Cypriniformes > Cyprinidae > Onychostoma > Onychostoma macrolepis. The sequence continues at coordinate 8,711,779 of NC_081169.1, forward strand.
TCTCAAAAACGGTTTCTCTGGAACTGATTATAAATGGTGGAAATCAGGGTAAATGTTGACACTGAAAATTAGTAACACGCTTGGCAATTCTCTCAAAGGCAACATGTAATAAAAAAAGGTTGACATCTGGTAGTAATAATGTTCACACCAAGCACGATAACTATAAAGATAACGATAAAGAGAGAGTTCTAAAAATCGTTCTCAATATTAAAGAATAGCAGAGTCCACACCACAATTGACATTGACATCCAATCAGAATACATGCTGCTATAAGGAGCTCAAGAATGTAAAGCGGCAGACGCACGTGCACTTAGAATAAACAGACGATATTGTTTGTTGATGTGGACGCTAATATCGTTATCTTTATAGTTATCGTTCTTGGTGTGAACATGGCTTTACTCTGCACAGTTTGTCTGTGTAGGTTTTTAAATATTTGTGTTCATAATTGTTATTAAAATGTAACTTGCAAACCTCTGAAAGCATTTTCCTTTTCGGCTGATGTCGCTTAGGTTCCTCAGGCTATTGGTTAAAGGGGTCATCAAGGGGTCATTATTTTGTAGATTTGGTGTAATGCAATGTGTTTATGCGGTTTAAGGGTGCTTTCACACTAGCACTTTTGGTGCGCACCCAGGTTCGATTGACGCCAGAGTTCGGTTCGTTTGGATGATGTGAACGCTGTCTTCTGAACTCGGGTGCGCACCCGCGAACCGTACCCGAGTCCACCTTAAAAGGGTGGTCTGGGGTACGGTTCATGTATGGTTCGCTGCTGATGTGAACGCAATCTTACCAAATCACGGAAGTGAACCGCTATTCATGACGTATTATTTGATAAAAATGTAGGTTTGTGTGTGTTTCACTCACTTTCCTGACGAGCTCCAAGCAGTGAGCTGTAGGTCTCATTTCTGTTCGCTTTCAGCATTGTTTAGAGCATTTGCAGTACATTCATATGACAGACATAAGTGCCGTTATGCACTGAAGCTTTGTAAACCAAACGAACGGTACAAAACGTCAATATATAAAAGTGCAGAGAGCAATGTTATGCATTTTGACGCGTTCTCCTGCGCCGTCGTTACTAAGCAACGGGGTAAACAGCTGCTGGCTTGTTGACGCAAACAAACCGCGGTTCAGACCCAAATAAAATAAAATGAACGCAGTCCGGCAGGGGCAGGGGGGAGCAATCGAACTCTGGTTCGGACCAGGCAAGCGAACCAAGTGTGAAAGCACCCTAAGGTTCAAAAAACACATTATTTTCTACATACTGTACATTATTGTTGCTCCTCTATGCCCCGCCTTTCTGAAACGCACCGATTTTTACAAAGCTCATCGTTCTGAAAAGCGAGGTGTACGCTGATTGGATAGCTATCCAGTGCATTGTGATTGGCCGAATACTTCAAACGTGTGACGGAAATGTTACGCCCCTTACCATAATGTGATGCCGTGTCCCGGCGTGATGACACAAAAACAATAAAACCCATTACAAACAAGGCATTTGTTGCATCCAGTGGGGACATAATTACTTATGCTGTCTTTTTATGTGTTGCGTTGCATATTGTGCCACGTAAACATAACACCACGTTTGCATTTGTGATCAGAGAAACGACAAACAACAAGCACTACTCTACACAGCTCAAAATTTGCGTTTGAATAGTAAGTAGCAAATTCTTTAAATAAGCAAACATACTTGAAGGCTGTGAGTTAGAAGCGCCAGACTGTCCTTGCAAAGTTGGAATTGCCCCACTTTATAAAAACAGCCTTTGTGCACAAGCTTTGTAGGCTACTCTCTTCCCAGGTTCAGGAAACCACTGATTTCTAGTTGTGTACTCGTTTGGAAAGCCAAACAAAGTAGTTTCGCTTTCACAACGAAACACAGCGTCTCCACGACATGACGCCGGCGGCACCAACAATACTACAGTGAGAATAATGTTCCGACTTCTTTCTTTGTGTATACATTTGGGCGGTGTTATGCAAATCTTCCCACACAGTGACGTAGACATGTGGTGGGGGCGTGTATAAATGAGGCGTTTTAGGAGGGCGTGGACGAGTCTTGACTTTTATAAAGAATATCTCTTTGGGTTTGAGACTTTAGTCTTTGCAACTTTAGGGATCTTATCTATGCACAAACAACTTGTAACACTCCAAAGAGAAAGGAAAACTTGAAATCACATCATATGACCCCTTTAAGGCTTATCAGTAGCTATTTTGGCATTGTTTAGGCCCTATGAAATCTGTTTTAATTTTTTTCAAAATTCAATTTTTTCTGTTTCAGTTTTTCTGGATTCTGTTTTTTGTTTAAATGGTTAAATTAAATTTTATCCATCAAAAAGCATGTCTTATAAAACTTAAAATAATGCTTTACGTGAGTATATGTATGTATGTCCAACTTTATCTGCATACACACAGTATAATCGCATAGGGTAATATATTATGTAGCAAATCTCAGCTGCTTGATTGTATTGTTACAAAATGTGAACTATATTATCGCCCAGCTCTAATCTGCTAAATGCAACGATAAGACATGAAGATAGTAAGATATTATAAACATTAACATCATGATTTTCTGTAAACCTGCTTTGAAACTGTGAATTATGGGAAAAAAGCGATATCTAAATTAATTTGTCTTTGTGTTCATCTTTGTTCTCTAGTCGGGAGACCTACAATGCTCTGACTAACTGGCTGACGGACGCACGGACACTGGCCAGCCCCAACATCGTCATCATCCTGTGCGGAAATAAGAAGGATCTGGATGCAGACCGTGAGGTCACCTTCCTAGAGGCGTCTCGTTTTGCCCAGGAGAATGGTTAGAGCTGCTCTTTAGGCATAACACATTTGTAGCTATAGTCCAAAATGACTCTTTTCTTTAGGGATGCACGATATTGGATTTTTGCCGATATCCGATGTGCCGATATTTTTCAACTCATTTTGGCCGATACCGATATATTTATTTTTGTTTGGAAACAACACCAAGTCTCTCCTGTGTGGAAATAATAAGCAATTTTGGTTAGTTTTTAACAAGACCTTATTTGTTAGAATTAATACAAATGTCATGTTTGTGATTTTTTTTTTTTTTTTTATTTATTTTTTTTTAATTATTATTCATGTAAGCTATAGCTTCTGACCTTTAAATCAAAACATACTTGTGATTTTATGACATCAATTACTGCTTTATTTAATCACAGTCCAAGGGCCCTATCATACATGCGGTGCAAGGCGCAACGCAAATGTTTTTTGCTAGTTTCAGCCCAACGCAGTAATCATTTTCACGTCCTGCACCACGTTGTTTAAATAGCAAATGCATTTGCGCCCATGGGCGTGCTGGTCTGAAAACGAGGTGTGTTCAGGCGCATTGTTGGCGCGTTACTATTTTGAGGCAACTGAAATAGTCTGACCAACTAAAACCTGGTCTAAAGTCAATGGCGCATTATTTTTGTTGTTATTTAAAGAGCACGTTAGTAACATGCGCCTATAGGCAGGTCCACACTCTGCTTATGCTAACACAAACATGCCAAATATAAAAAAATTTAAGGATTATAACGTAAAAGATTATTATTGTGTAGTCTACATAAATATAAAAATGCCTACATGTCATAATGGATAGTAATTGCGGATATCAGAATTAGCCTACTTATTTGCTTGCGCATGAGCAGAACCATTTCCTCTCTGGAGACGCGTTCAGTCTTTGCGCTTGCAAATTCCGCTGTATAAATAGCGAAATAGCAGACCGTTTCTCCTGTCATTAAACTAGCAAAAGACGATTCGGACACGCCCTAAGTGCACCTGCACCTTGCACTTTAGACCATGCGCTTAGATCATTAAATAGGGCCACAAATGTTATTTTGCGTATTTTACATTCATTTTATTAGAAGTAGGCCAACAGCGCCCCCTATGGGGCATTAGGACCCGGGGGAGGCTGCCGCTGCACATGCTATTACTGTTTTCTCTTTCATACACCTAACGCGTCATTCTGTACGTGCATTCTCTGTTTAAATGCGGCGATCCAAAACAGTGAATCTAATCACCATTCAAGCAAAACTTTGCTTCAAGAATGAGCCAACACTGCTGACATGATCTGATCGCTAGCATACTCATGAGCAGATGTGAATTAATGTATTCCTCTTATCTGCAAGACATATCGGCATAATTTTTCATATCATGCCGATATTTACATTTTAAAGCTATTATTGGCCAATTAGTCTGATAATATCGTGCATCCCTACTTTTCTTTTCCGGTTTCTGCCTTACAATGTGACACAACATCAATTTTCTCTTGCTTCTGGCACCTGTTTGTCATATATCTAGAGAGATCTGTTTGTATTCATAATTCATAATTGACCAAACAGATGTGTGCCACTGCAGAGAGTGCGTCTCTTTCTCTCTGTTGTTAGAACAGCAGGATTTTTATGAGCGGCTCATTTACGAGCTCTTCTGTATTGGTCACAAGGGTGCTGTAGACACGGCTAAAGACCATAAGTTGGTTCTTGCGGATGATGCTCTTCACACTAAAGCAACCTTATGTAACTGACACTTAGCAAGCCTGATAACAGGTGTCCATATGGACCTTTACAACACAAAAGCATTTGTAGGGTGAGCAGATGATTTGATTTTGATGTGTTAGCCTGACTATGTCCTTCCTCAGAGCTGATGTTTTTGGAGACGAGTGCTTTAACCGGGGAGAATGTAGAGGAAGGCTTTCTCAAATGTGCTCGTACCATCCTCAATAAGATTGAGTCGGGTAAGTGAAAACTGCATAATAGTTTACTATTTCTTGATACATCAGGCTTTTATGGCTCATAAAGTATGATATAGGAGAATATAGAGCTCATATTTGAGGAGGAAAAAGAACAAATAATTTTTATTCAGAGGCCCAGATGGTCACACTTTATTTTAAGGTCTATTTCTCGCTGTTAACAAACCATTAACTATGACTTTTGCCTCAATAAATTCCTAATTCGCTGCTTATTAATACAGTAGTTAGTAAGGTACAGTAGTTGTTAAGTTTATGTATTGGGTAGGATTAGGGATGTAGAATATGGTCATACAGAATATGTGCTTTATAAGCGCTAATAAACAGTCAATATGTTATTAATTGGCATGCTAATAAGCAAGTAGTTAATACTGAGAATTGGTCCCCATACTAAAGTGTTAGCGTCCAAACTGAGCAAAAATATACAATTTGGTGCAGATGATGATATTTTTATGACCAAAAAGTAAGATGAAATGTAGCTTGTAAGTCAATGAGATCTTTATAACTGACAACTTGCATAAATGCATATAAATATCTGTTGTCACTCTATATTTCCCAGTAATATGTCTTAATAAGATGATATTTAAATACTATGGTCAAAAGCTCTGTAGTTTTTACTGTCGTTGGTAAATAATAATTAATAATTGTAAAACATATAATGCAATACAATAATGATTGAGACTATAATAAACATTCCTCAAAAGCCTGATGTATCATATTTAATACTTTTACTGAAAAATTATATATGAATGATCTAGTAAATCTAAGTTGCTTCAGTCCAGTAAGTGTTCATCTTGAAATATTACAGACCAGATATGTTATTCTTATGTTTACTTTAAAAAAATAAATAAAAAAAATCTATCAAAATTTCACAGCAAAACATGTTTACCACGACCTGAAGGTGGACATTTTACAATTACACTAAGAGGCCTTATTATAGGCATTAAAGGGATAGTTCACCAAAAATGAAAATTCTGTCATTAATTACTCCGCCTCATGTCGTTCCAAACCCGTAAGACCTTCGTTCATCTTCAGAACACAGATTAAGATATTTTTGATGAAATCCGAGAGCTTTTTGACCCTCCATAGACAGCAATGCAACTGACAAGTTCAAGACCCAGAAAGGTAATAAGGACATTGTTAAAATAGTCCATGTGACATCGGTGGTTCAACCGTGATTTATGAAGCTACGAGAATACTTTTTGCGCAGAAAGAAAACAAAAACAACGACTTTATTCAACAATTCTTCTCTTCCGCGACAGAACTTTAATTTTTGAGTGAACAATCCCCTTAAACGAGACGGCAGAAGGCATGTAGTAGATTAAATACAACAGGTTTTTCAGCAAAGTTTTGATCACATTGATCATTTAGAAGCCGTAGAAATTTGTTTATCAAATATGATACAGTAGGCTTTATAAGGTTAAGGTTTGTGTTCTCTTTATGCTCACACAGGTGAGTTGGATCCGGAACGGATGGGTTCTGGGATCCAGTACGGCGACGCATCCCTGCGGCAGCTCAGACAGCCCCGGGGCTCTGCTGCACAGGCCAAGCAGCAGTGTAACTGTTAGGGGCCTGGACACCCTGACTGCTACCAGACATCAGACCATACACACACAACCTCCCCCCTCAGGTCAGTTCAGTGTGACTGGGATATATTAGTGTTTCTTTCTATGACAGATTTAGAGGAAGGTTCTGGGATTACCACCCAAAAAAAAAAAAAAAAAAAAATTTGACATGCCCTGACACGCGCACATCTGATGTACAATAATGCGTTTACAGTGGAAACCTAAGGGGCAGTATGTTACACCAATGCAATTATTAATAAACACACTATTATGAAAGCATAATTACAAGATTTAAACATTGTGTTCATTAATATATATTAAAATAGTAAACACTCATTTTAACTTGTAATAGTATTTCACAACATTACAGATTTTACTGTATTTTTGATCAGGTAAATGCATGCCTTTTGTAGCAAAATATGACTTGTGTATTATATTACTTTATATTTCCTATTAACTGTAATGTGGATGAACTTAAACTGTAATTTATTTCTGTGATGCAAAGCAGGATTTTCTAAAGGATTGTCACATGATCCTTTAGAAATCTTTCTAATATGCTGATTTGACAAGACCATGATATTTTTTATCAGGATTTTTGATGAATGAGAAGTTCAAAAGAACAGCATTTATTTAAGGAAAACATCTTTTGTAATATAAAAGTCTTTAGTGTTAGTTTTGATCAAATTAATGTCTTTTTTTTCTTTAAATTGTACTGACCCCAAACTTTTTAATGATAATATCATGTATCAGATCATATTTATTTATTTATTTATTTAATTCAAATTGTCTAGGGTAATTGAGCATGCATCACAGATATAACTTAAGTTTTGTTGAAAATAATAATAGCGTTTTTAAATGTTCTTGAACTCTTTCTTTCAGCTCCGGGTGTCTCTGGGTATGCACACCCCTTACCCCTCTCCCAAATGTGACCCTTCCACACCCAGACACATCTGGATCATTTCTCATGATGAAGTCCATCTGCAAACTTTGACCTCTGACCTCAGAAAGCTGTTCACCTAGGACAGATCTCCCTGACTGCTTTGCGCTGGGCTGGGAGACCCCTAGCGAGGGGCACGGGCAGTAGAGGTGAATCAAGACCCGACTGAGAGACTGTGCGTGTTTTTAACTTCTCCTGTGATTCTTACACACACAGTCCCTTCTTATAAAATAAACAGCCATCATCTAGACTTCACTAGACTGGGAGAAACCATTCAACGACAGCAGTAGATGAGACATTCCTAGGTCTTGAATCATTTTATACATTGTGACATATCAGATCTTTGTTGGTGTTAAACTGAACGTCCCCTTGATTTTGTTTTGACATTCCCAAAAATGACAAATAAGCATATGAGTGGTCTGTGCAGGTTAGTTGGTCACTTATTACCACAGACTACATTTTTACCTGCTAAAATATGGCCAGAAAGCTAAATATTGATCTTCTGAGAGAACGTACAGCTCTTAAAACCCCATATACACAAAGATATTTACACTGTTGCATTGGTTGTGTATTTAAAGCGCTTCTAAAAGCACAAAGGAGGGGAAGGGGAAAAATAAGCATCCATTCCGATCTTGTCATTCGGTCGGCACTATCTGGTGAATATCAGATGTTTACCGCCATCTCAGTCTGGCTTGGGTTAGAGGTTATCGTCTAACTTAACCTCACCCGTCTTTCTGCACAGACCTCCTACCGTCGGATTTATTTTTAGAGATTGGTGGTTTAAAAATGTATTTCACGAATGCCAAAAAAAAAAAAAGAAAAACCTGCATACAAAAATAATAGATTAAATTTAAGCTTTTGGAGTCTGCATGGGTGAATCTCCCAAAAACTCAAGGACATGTTTAAATCATATTTCACCATAATGAAATTAGAGATACGTTTCCTAAAGAAAATAAAGGTTACTTTAGGACAATTAAGATTTTGGAAATTTTGACTTTGACAATTAAGCACATTTCCTCCTAACTTTTCACAAAAATAAATGATTCTGATTTTAAAATATGTTATTATTATATCATAGTGATGCAAATAGGATTTTTTTTATGCTTAATGTTCAGATAAAAAATGTCACAATGCATAAAAAAAAATTCTGATAGCAAAATTTCTTGTGATTTCTTGAGATATTTCTTCGTGAGATTCAACCCTGTTATTGAGTTAAAGTTACTTAAAAAGTGTACGCCACAAGTTATATTGTTAGAATGGAAGAATATTTCTGTGCAGCAACCAGCTCAGACCCTTCAGACTGCAACACGATTAATCTTCCACTGTAGCTGTGGTGTTTAGTCGTGCATATTTTGGGTTGATTTGTTCGTTGTTTGCTCTGGTTACCCATGACAGGGAGATCTAGAGGCGATGAGCGGCGCAGGGCCCCGTTCCCTCAGTGACATAATCATTATGCACCACAGACAGACCTGTTTTGATCTGTGTTTTAAATACTGTCTACGTGATGTGTGGTTTTTCTTTTTTTTTCTTTTTTTCTCTGCAAGTGCACTTTTTTTGACTGTTTATATACTGTACCTACAGAATTGTAAAATTTATAGTAATTTAATGATATTAAATGAGAGAATATTGTTTGAGGAGTGATCATTCCTTACTAAAGAACAACTGAGACTAGTCCGACACCATTTCAGCGGTAAGGAGTCGTCTTTCCACCTCAGCTGTGGACAAGAACATGTTGTTAGTCGTAAATATGGGGTGGGTGATCGCCACATGTCTTCTAGTTCAAGCACAGCCTTAACTGACTAACCGCATGATTGTTCTACATCATTCAAGAGGCTGCCTCGTACTCTCATAATCGTCCGACCTCTTAAAATGCACTTAAACTGTTTTGTTTGTTTATTCGGGGGTTTTTTTATCCATCAAAAATTTGGACTCAAAGTAATATTCCAAGGTAAATACATGTTAAGCTGCACTCACACTAGACTTTGAGTGTGCAAAATTTGAACGGATACTGCAATGTTGATATGACGTCACACTCATTTTAAAAACATAATTCAACATGTATCTAAAACCAAAAAAAAATTGCAATCTAATCCAATTTGCTGCAATGCCATCTTCTGGTCAAATGCGGGAATTCATTCGGCTGTTGAGTGTAAATTGGCTGACGCTTATTATTGTGGTGCATTATGGAATTGAATGAGTGCACTCGATAATGTCAGACACTGCAACAAATGGCTGTCTGCACAAATAGTGCCCTATTTAAGGGTATAGGGGGCGATTTCGGACACAGCAAAGTACATTCTTTCTTTTAATACAGCTAAGAGTTTGTGTGTGACATGTCTTCTGTTGGTCACATGTGATATGAATTTGTAGAGCAGAGTTCACCAAACTTAAAGCGAAATTCACATGCACTTGCGTTTTCTGTTTTCCGCATTCACATGCTTAACTTGTGGTCACATTTAATGTAGTTTGGCAAATTTTCGCAGGTGAGATCCAGCCAGTATAATAGGAATTCACGTAATCATGCATTTCACGCGACAAGAAATTTCACGAGAAAGATTTCCCCCATGCAGATTTTGCAGCAGGTTCAGATTGGTTATGCAGACTCGCCACGTTGACAAACCGAAAACTTAATTTTAAGATTTAAAAGTGACTTCTTTTTGAGGTGTGCTTTATACATTGCTCCGTTATTGTTGACAATAGACAGTTGACATTTTTGTCTGTGAAATTTCACCAAAATTTCGCTAATGTGACTGCACGCAATCAGTGGAAGTCAAAGGAATGAAAACTGTAGTGTGACTGCATTGCTTTCCAGAAAATTATTTCAATTTTATGCACTTAAGGTACGGTCACATTTATTGTTGCGCTGCAAAATTTCGCTGGCAAATTCCATGAATTTCAACAGGAATCTGTGCCATTGAGAGTTTCACGCAAGTGCGAAAAAGTTCGCCAAGCAGATTTTGCTCATGTTCAAGTTGGTCACGTGAATTCGCCATGCTGACCAACAGATAACTGCTTTGTTTGAAAGTGACTACTGTGTGAGCTGTGCTTTATACATCGCTACACTATTGACAAAAAGGACCATTTACGCAAAATTGCGGTGAAATTTTGCAGACAAAAAAAATGGTCCATTTTCAATTTCCTGAATGTGATCACGCCTATACAAGTGGGGAAAGCATTGTTTTTTCAAGTATGTTACTGATGCTGCCCAATGTATTTAACCTGGAATATTCCTTATGGTGACGATATTAGTGGGTTTGAAACTTTAAATTTACAGAGCGATGCTTTATGGTCCCATTGAAATGTGTTAAACGATGTTAAGAAGGGTGATCGCGATTATCGTTGCTCAGCTAAATTTAAGTTTATTTTAGTTTATTTATTCGTCGTTTTTTTGACAATTCCACCAGGAGAAATTTACTGTTCAGATTTTTTTTTTCTTTTTTCCCTTTTTCTCTGTGTGTGCGAAATCCATTCATTTGAATAGGAATCCACTCGATCGGGAATTTCACATGATGGTGATAGATTTCCCCACGCAGATTTCACAACTGCTTCAAGCTGTGTGGTTTGAAAGTGACTCCAAATGCGAGCACCATTGACAGTAGACAATGGATGTTCTTTGTCCACGAAATTTCGCGAATGTGACCGAACCTTTAGTAGAGAACCACTACTTGAGCCAGAAGATATTCAATGGCTTATGCAGTGGAGTTTGGTAGCATTTCATGACCAAATATCAATATGGATTGCATTTGAAGAGTAGTTCAAAGTACTGCATAAAACCAGTTGTTGCTTAGTAACCAGTGTGATTTTTTTTTTTTTTTTCATTCATAAATATTGTATATCTGAATCATCTATGCTGTAAATAAGATTGAATTTGTTTATCGGAGTGTTTTGGGGGAGGGGTGCTTGTTCATTTTAAAGATTAAGGTTATAATAAAGGTTTGCTTGTTTTTTATGTTATGTGAATGTCGTCTTTCTGTGGTCTCTGTTTTGTGTGGGAGTGTGTGGCGGTGAGCAAGTTGCCCTTTCACTTCTTTTTCCTTAACAAATGCTGTTTATTCAAATTAGTATCCAATTATCTCTATTTCTATGGTGACAGATGCATAAAATGTGACATTAACAAGAAATTTAAATACTCCAAACCCTATGTAACTATTTTAAGAGGTGGCGATTTCATATTATTTTTACAGAAATATGATTTCTGTATGAAAAAAAAAGCAAGCATGATGGTCCACCCCTAAACCTAACTGCATAGGCCTTAAGCAGATTATATAAAAACACTTTCATACAAGATTTCATACAAATTAGCCACCAAAATGTAAAATTACTAATTGCTATATGAGTGCTGCATACTCCAGCAGTTCAACAGAATCTGGTTTGGAGCATTAAAGACTAGTTAAACATCAGGTCTGCAATTAATCTGGTTTTGAGAAGATTTAAGAGAATTAGTAAGCTTTAAAAAAAAAAAAAAAAAAAAAAAAAAGATAATAATGGCCAATACCTAAAACTAATAAGAATTACTAAGTAATACAACATTTTACTGAATGGTGTTAAATGTTAAAACATTCATTTGTCATTGGCGTTTTTATTAGTCTCACAAACCACATGTAAAGATGAAGGAACAGATTAAAATGCATTAAATTAATTTACTATTTTATTGCTTTATTTAAAACATGAACTAAACAGTTTTAAATGCATCCATTTTAAAAGATTTTTTTTTTTATGTGTAAATTATTAAATTGATAACTTTTTCCTTAATTCAAATTAAAGTGCCGCTCCTGGCATATCAGGCTGAGGTTATTAGAAAAATTAATTTTCACGACTTTATATTTTAAAATTACTGTAAAATGATATAAAACCCAAATTTATATAGATTTACATTATACGTTTTTTTTATTTTTTGGGGGGGATTGTGCCTATACTCTCCGCTGCCCATTTCACTTAAAATCATTTTCTAAACAATCTCCTCACCTGCAGGTGTCAGAAGGATGGATTGTATGTCAAGGTGGCAAATAACAGGCCTACACGTTAAGCTAAAAATTTTTTTTTTAAAGTAAACCTTTTCCCATATATATATATATATATATATATATATATATTTTTTTTTTCTCTCTCCAATACACGGGACGCCTCGTGCTTAACGCGGTAAGAAATATCCCTCTACTAAGTAATCAATCACTCGTAATTATGTTGTTTGTATGCGCCTTAACTTCGATCACTTATATTTTACTATATTTCACATATTCACGCATTAATTGAATATCAGTTTTACATTCGCTCGTTGACAAGAGACCAAAATCCATCAGTAACTTGTGACCTGGTCAAGTATTTGCATAATCGTCAGTATCCGGTAGATGGCGGTATAGTACATGTAAAAAACGACTTTCAGAGCACATTCACTGATCAGCGCTCAACGCAATATCATTGCATGAAATACACACACTTGAAGTAGTTTTAATTCTCTTTATTTCACCTGCATGGATATATACACTGACAGCAACGCACACGTGAGAGTAACACCACTTACATCAACTTTTACTCTGCAATCTCACAGGGACAAATAGGCAGATCTAGAATAATCTAAGGCAGAAGGGACAAAAAGAAAGACAATATAAAACACACACATACAAAATAAAGACAGATTCTCATAGAAACTCATGAATCGATCTGTAATGGAACGTTTCAAGGCTGAGCAGTTGCCATAGAGCTCTTGGCGCGAGGGAAGCGGCGCCACAAAAGGGGAAATTAAAAGTAGACCATCTTTTGTCATTTTCCCCCTGAGTTCCATTCTTCCACTCAGCCTTGTTCTCTAAAGCGCTCGCTAATCGCTGGCTCGAGTTCTCCATAAAACCAACAGACTTCAATGCAATTACAACGAGCAGAAACTGAGTGTGTTTAGATGCCTGGAATGACTGGTTAGTTCATAACATTTACATTTAAAATAGATGCATATATAATGTAGGTATATGTACACAATACAAAACAACATTCACAAACTCTTAACATTTGATTTGGATATTTCATTAACTGAGCTGGACACATTTGGGGAAGATTTATTTGATAAAATCAAGTTTTATATATAGTAGTGCAGCCCATGGGTTTTGCGTTTCCGTGCCATGGCAGATTTTGGCTGGCGTGATGCTATTATCTGTGTTAGTGTTAATGAACGGGCTTGGAGACACTGAAGTCTACTGTGCTATAAAATTGCTGAAGTATTCAATTCTGGCTATGCCAAAGAATAATTAGGACAATCACCAGGGAGGTTTCATAGACTTGCAAATTTAAACAGAATGGCAACATCCTTCATCGTGGACGTGAAATTTAAAGAAAAGGTGAAATGTTTGTGGATGTATTTCAGCAAGACGACATCCATACGCAACGAATAATATGGCTTGGCTGCAGCAAGGGTGGGCGGAGCCTGTGGAGGTGGGCGGAGCCTGCAGCAACAGTGGTTGATTGATTGACAGGCTCGTTACTCCAAAGACTGCAACATGAGGAGCTGCTTGAGCACCTTCGTCTGACTGGTCTCTCTGATCTCTCCTGCCAGAAACATCTCGTCCACCACGGTGTACACCTGAAACACGACAGCAGCCGGCATTTCTAACAGTTCACAGTTAGTTTTAGAACAGTTCATTCAAAAGCGTACCTTATCATATTTTATATGCAAAACCTCTAAATTATCAGCATGATCAAAACTTCCTGAAAAAACAGTTTTATACTTTTTTTAGCAAGTAAACAGCCTTTTAGTATAATAGTAAAATAGCTCACATGTCTTTTTGCTGTGAAATCATTACTGCTATTGAAATATTGTTAGTAATAACCTCATACTGGACTGAATCAACTTTAGGTTCACTCGATTATCCATACATCTTTTTTTTTAGAAAAACCATGTTAAAATGTATTTAATATGTTGTCAGACTTTTAAGGCATTTTTATTTAACTTTTATATAACTATGTAAATAGTCTGTTATACTATTATAAAGATATCACTAATTTAAATTACAAGTGATCAGAATTTCATGTTTTTTGGCGATATTAATATCAGCGACCGCACCGAATTGAAATTTTCTGCTCAGTTTGGGTCTCTGAATAAAAATTGTGCTTTTGTTCTACTTACACTAAATAAGATCTCCATATTTTACTCGAAGCCATAAAAGCCTGATGTATCAAATATGATACTTTTTACATATTTTGTCTAAAGGTTTAGTAAATTGTTCCATTTAAAAAAATCTGATATTTCTGACTTATTTCATAAAGTAGGTTTTACAGGGTTAACAAAAACCAAATCTCATCCCACGTTTGGTGTGGGCCAAACTGTTCACGCAGTAGGCGGAATCAAAAAACACATCAGGTAATTAGCGGAGCAGAAATCAAATGCAATTAACTCTGGCAACTTTTTTTCTATAATTACTTATGGTTTTCCTACAGCGGCAGCCTCTCTCTCGTGCTGAATGGATGTGGATGTTCTTAATTGTATGACTGTGGTAATTATGCATAAAATACCTGTTGCCATGGAGCTGCATTGCTGCTGAAACAGAGATAATTACATCTTTTTCTCGCACTAGTTTTTGCTGCTTGGGCCCTTTTTCAGCTCTTCTAAATGTTCCTCTAACTGAAAGACTGCATAGATAGATGCAACCAAGCATTTACCTTAACAATAACACCTCTGACTGATTAAGGCAAGTCATACTGAATCATGTCACTACATTTTTTTTTGTTTGTTTGTTTTAGAAGAAATAAATACTTTTATTTGTCAAGAACACATTAAATTGATAAAATGTGCCAATAAAGTAATGTATAATGTTAAAAAAGATTTCTATTCAAAGTAAATGTTTCTTGATGAGAAAAACAGGATATTAGAATGATTTCCGAAGGATCATGTGACACTGAAGACTGGAGTAATGATGCTGAAAATGCATCTTAGCATCACAGGAATAAATTGCATTTTAAGATATATTTAAACAGTAAACAGCTATTTTAGATTACAATAATTTTTTTCACATTATGTCTGTTTTTACTGTATTTTTAAGCAAATAAATGCAGACTTGGGGAGCATAAGAAACTTGGAAAAAAAAAAAAGAAACTTACCAACCTTTTCATACTAATACTTGTATGCGTGTATATATATATATATATATATATATATATACACACATACAATTTTTTCATAGTGTTTAATTCTTCACTTACCTTGTAGAAATTGAAGACCAGATCTAATTCGCACACATTGTGGAAATACTCGTTCAAAACCTGTGATAAAAATAAAAAATACAGATCAGTTCCAATCAATTCAACATCTTCACAGGATTCACTTAACTACAGCAGTCTATCGTTCACCTCGAATAGTAGCAGCAAAATCAGGGACGGGTAGCTGTTGACCATTTTAGGCTGGTGACCCAGGCATTTGTTTTTAATCCAGTGTTATTCAACATAGTGGGCTGCTTTGGGCTCAAGAGATGTGGGAGTTGTTTACAGTAAGGGTCAAAGGAAGTCCTAGAATCCATGTCACAGTGTTCTTGAACTGGCTGCTGGTTTCCCCTCACGGCCACATTCCATTAGTCTCTCAGACACGGAAAATTACGCCAATAGAAGTGCTGTTCCTTCGCTCCTTTATTTACCTGGTGAGTCTCGCTGAAGCCGTCTAATTATCCATGTTACGTTAAAAGGCATTTAGATTGGAATCGTTCAGGGTAAGATTGAGCATTACACATATTCATTAAGAACAATATATTCAGTATCATTTTGTTCACAATATAAAATTACATAACACCAGTGATTTTAATGCGGTTTTTAATTAGTCATTTAGTTCCCTAAAGCCTGTGGCAGTGGTTCAGTTTTATGCCTGTTTATGTCATATATTTCTGATTTAAATATCGATTGCAAAAATTATCAAGCTTGAAAATCAGATTAATTTCAAATGATTCAATGATCTGTGTCATCACGTTCCCTGTGTAGCATTTTGAATGCTTTAAAATCTTTCAGATAATAATATGCATAGAAATATTGCTGTGTTTATGATGTACTGGGACACATAAATAAAATGATTCTCCCTTGTTTCCGTTTAATAGAAATAAAAGAGTGGAAAACATGCTTGCTTGCTCTCAATTTTTCATTTTTTTTAAACAAACTTTACTGCTTGCATTAAACATTTTGTATCTGTTTGGTCAAAATAATGATTCTTCTTATTGGAGGTTTGGGGGGTGAATTACCCTTTAAGTCATTTCAGAGCAAATACATAAATATCAAGACATATCGCTCATACTCAATCTTACAGTATTTCTTTTAATGACTAAGAGCGTGATTATGCTGATATTTGTGTTATTTGAGGAAGAACAAGCAGGCAATCACTTTTAAAAACCAATGCAAAGCACATTTATTATGCTGAACATTAAAGACCTTCATTAATGTTAATCTCCTGATGTTTCAGAGCTAACAGCCCACACGTCCCTTAAGAGTCTGCATCTCATTTTGATTTTACGCTTAATAAAAAAAATTAAATAAAAAAAAAAGTGCATATAAGAGAGCTTTTTAATTATGGATTCTGTGCAGCGTAATCAATTTAGTACTCAGGAAGCATGCTGATTACACCATTTAGCTACTCAACTGAATGCAGAACACATTAGATGATGTTATTTGGTGGGAGCTGAATATATATATATATATATATATATATATTTACATTTATGCATGTAGCAGACGCTTTTATCCAAAGCGACTTACATTGCATTCAAGTTACAGTTTTTACGTTTTATCAGCTCTTGCTTTCCCTGGGAATCGAACCCATGATCTTGGCGTTGCTAGCGCCATGCTCTACTATTTGAGCTATATATATATATATATATATATATATATATATGCGTGTTTAAAAAGAGCTATAAGGAAGAGTTTACCAAAAAATTAACATTTGCTCACCCTCATGACATCCAAGATGTAATTTAGTTTGTTTCTTCATCAGAACAGTTTAAGAGAAATTAAGCATTACATCACTTGCTCATCAATGGATGCACTGCAGTGAATGGGTGCCATAAGAATGAGAGTCCAAACTGATAAAAACATCACAATGATCCACAAGTACTCCACATGACTCCAGTCCATCAACTAATATCTTGTGAAGCAAGAAAAATACATTATTGTGACATTATGGCATAAACAGTGCTTGATCTGTGCATATTTTATCCTGATTCAGATGAAACAACTCCTTTTTCATAGGAGAAAGCAATATTATGGATAGAGAACTCTAATTTTAAGTTAAAAATGTGTTAATGATGGAAAGTTTATAACAAACACGCACTTAATACATACACATTAATTGATAGACTGGAGTTGAGTGGATTACTGTGATATTTTTAATCAGCTGTTTTGACGGCACCCATTCACTGCAGAGGATCCATCGATGAGCAAGTGAAGTATTTCTGAATTTATCCAAATATGCAAACTCATCTATCTTTAATGGCCCATATTCAGCAAATTTTCATTTTTGGGTGAACTATTCGTTTAAAGCTAGCTCTTCATTTACCTCAACAAAGTTGTGAATAGCTTCCAGGTAAGCCAGGTTGTTGTCTGTCACATCCACACAGATGCAGAAGTACAGGCCAGCGTACCGCCTGTAAATGATCTTGAAGTTTCTGAACTGCAGAGGAAAGCGATATTAAACATGCAAGACTCCTTGATTTGTACATTTCCTGGATAAGACCTTTAAAACAACAATTTACACATGTAATTATGTTTTTTCCAATCCTATAAGAATTATATTCATATTTTAAAAATGAAGAGTGAGTACAAAATGTTAAAAGTGTTGTACCTCTACAAAGTTGGTGTGTTTGGCATCACGGACTGTCACAACGGCATGAACCTCTTCAATCAGCTTCTGCTTCTCATCATCATCAAACTGCATGTACCACTTGGCCAGCCTGGTCTTCCCTGCCCGATTCTGGATGAGGATAAAGCGGATCTGCACAAGAACAACAGGAGAAAAGTTTAGACCTAATTCTCACAAATCATCCAATATTATTCACAGAGGACATGTCACGTGCTTTTATGCATGTATGCATAATGACAACGCATTGAACAATTTTAATAGCTCAAGATGCATGAGCTGCCGCTATAAATGTACTATATACTGTATTATTTTAATGAAAATACATTATTTATAACGGAGAAATTATACAAAGCTTGCATCAAATAACTAGCCATGAGCATTTAGCTTCATTCATTCATTCAGCGCTATTTCTTTTCTGACCCGAGTTAGAATAATGAAAGGCAGATTATTTTTTTCTTCTGGGTATTAAAGTCAATACTACATATCTTTATAGTTTGATTTATGACCTTGGTCGTGTTGTTATAATCGACATATATCACACTAGCCTGTTAGCTGAGAAGAACAGACAGTCGACCTACTCAAAATAAGTGATTGTAAAAAGCAAAAATAGGCATCTGCACTTACCATTGTGCTCGGTCTTTATCTTTCACGGTGGTCTGAGTTATTTCAATCAGTGTTTAATTGATTTAATTACGAAATACAGCAGCCTCAGACTGAGTTAGGTTCTGTAGCCGCCCGCTATCTTCACCGGACAGGATGCGAGCAGAGGCCGTTGGTGCTAGGAATGATGGGTAATGTAGTTTTCTAAGCTAGCTGATAACATACAAGTGTATTAAGAGTATGTACCCTTCCGTACTACAATTACAATCTTACACCGGGGTTGAACTGTCAAGGATAGCACATGACTTAAAGGTAAGATTAAACGATTATAGATGTTTCATATGACTTTTGCTTTGGGTTAGTTTCTAAATTAATAGATATTTATTGTAAAAAACTTCATATTTAATGGAAGACCTGCCAAGCGTAAAATTAATATTGATGACAGGTTTTATGAACATTAATTTCGGGGGATTCAACCTTTACAGAACCGGGGACACATAAATAGCTTTAAAAATGAATATACAATTATTGTACTACATTTGACAATTTGAAAGATGTCATATGTTAAATATTGTTTATGTTTGTTTTAATGCTGTAGTCTTTTTTATACATTTATTTATAATACATTTATACGTTTATTTATTTATTTATTTTTAAATGACTTTCAATATATTCTCTCTCTTTCTCTTTCTTTCTCTCTCTCTCGCTATATATATATATACATATACACACACACACACATGTATATATATATATATATATATATATATATATATATATATATATATATATATAATTTATTAGTTAATACATTTCATTAACATGGTCTGATCTATTTTCTTTTTCTTTTTTAACCTTTTTTTTTAACCTTTTTTTGTATAATTGTTAAAATGCAAATGGTCAGTTCTGTCAAAAATGTATTAACAATAATGTTACTTATTATTAGGGTATTATTATTATTTAACTTTTATATAAGAAGACATTATGAGGGATAATGCTTAAGTGTTACTTTACTATTTCTGATATGTCTTTTTTTGTGAGGCTCATTCCAACAGCTTATCTATACACATTAAAAACAATAGCATCTGGACAGCAGCCCCTGCGGTGTGAGTTCAGTCTGAAAACATGCCTCATATCCTTTTACGCATTTCTTGCCATATTTCTGGATACATCATATAAAATGGAGAATCAGATCTGTGTTACATCACCACACCTCTGTTCTGCACTTCAGCTTTTTTTAAGGGTAGTAAGTTTGTCTACTGCAGAACATTGTCCAGATAACTTGGACAGGGTCTCTGCACATAGTCAGAAGGGGGTTGGGGCTCTGATTGTTAAGAGATTGCACAACTGTGAGAGCAAAGAATGTGGTGGCCCTTGGGACTTAGAAATATTTCAGCTGCAGTCTAGAGGTGGGAGCAGAGACCTTCGCAGTTTCTTCACTTCACCAAAAGCACTGTGTGGAAGGCTGCTGTTTTTTTTTTTTTTTTTTATTAACTGTGTCATGATAAATACTAACTGCAAATCACTGGATTTAGCTTTTGTTTCTGTAATATTAAAACCACACTGCATATATAGTTTTGTAGGCCTATTTATAGATAAAAAAACAGAAAGCATGATAACTTTTTATTAAACTTTTACCCCAAGAGACTCTCTCTGATTAAACTCACAATATGATGGTGAGATCGTAAGAACTGAACAGATACACAGTAACAGTATGTGGAGAAAAATCTATATTTTATCACCTTGACAATAGGGTTTAAAACTGAGGTAAAATTATAACAACACAACATTTGAAGAATTCAGAAAAAAACTATCTATATAGGGAGAGTCATGGGAAATTATATTATATTGTATTATGGGGTCAACTTTAATCAAAAATGTCATAGAAAAGTGCTAGTAAGTTGTGACAAGCATATATATATATATATATATATATATATATATATATATGCCATGGTCTGTCTGAATACTGGATTCTGATTGGCTGGCAGGTGTTGATTAAATTCGTTGAACTGCAGGTAGTTCCAGGTCAGTTTAATCACGTTCCATATTAATGCGCTTCCTATAAATATTGGTAACCATAGTAACATACAGTTACAGTTGAATAGTAATACAGACGAAAATAACCGTCATTTTTATTGTTCCGGTCAAATATTGCAGCGCAAATATTATTAACATCTTTAATTTGTGAATTCTGGCAAATGACCATGGCATAAACGAGATAATCAACGGCTAGCTGTGCATTAAACGATTTGAATGCACGACGTGGGAGGGTGGTTGCCTCACGCGAAGTGCATTCAAATCGTTTAATGCACAGCTAGCCGTTGATTATCCCTTACACACACATATATATATAGGATGAAATCAGCTAAAATGGGCCAAATAAGGTTGTATCTCTTTATTTTTTTTTAAATAGGTTTATAGGCCTAGATATGTATCCATACAAAATCTTAACAGTCTTATATAATATATATATATAAAAAATATATAAATTATATCTGCAAAGACTGGGAATGCAGCAAAATATCTAACTGGCCTTACTAGGTGCAATGTAAAGACCAACAGTATACAGGAAATGTTAAAGTGTTTTTGTGTTTTTTTGTCAAAGATGTCCTAATCTTTAACAAAACGTTTGACAAATATTTGACAAGCATTCACACATACATGCACACAAAAGACACCAATGCACAGAAACACACACCTATATAACATGATCAGTTTATTTTTAATTGCATTGTTTAATGAAATATTCCTTCAACTTTCTATTTAATGAAATACATTTATGGTGTTGTTGGTATGGCACACTAAAGAAAATAGTGTCAATTTACTGTTAAAAATAAAATGATTTCAGCTGACCCATTTTACCTGAATGTTGTGCCGTGGCTCAAGAAGGTACCTGCTGATACTCTAACTCTTATAATTTTAAAACAATTATACTTTTTCACATTTAAAAAATATTTATATATTTAAGATATAATTTGCTAATTTATAAAAATGTCATTAGATCTCAGCTTATTTGATGGTATTATAAGTCATTTACCAAAACGTGGCCCATTTTAGCTGACTTCATCATATATACATACATATATATATATATTATTACCCCCCCCCCATAAATATTTCTTCATGTAGGCTAGGTTTTATTGTCGCACTGTTGGGGTAAGTTGTCACAGTGGGACCTGCCATTAAATAGCATATTATAGGCTTTTCATCCAATTTTAAACAGTACAACAATGTAATGTGTCCAACCATGTGACAACCAACATTATTTTACTATTATTTGTATAGTGCTGCTACTATAGTATAGTGTAGTATTATAGTTTTGTATTATTTCTGTAATACTTATATTTTATTATTTATTTATTTTTTTTTATTAAAATCATTCAGTAGCTTTTATTTTTTACATTTTCTGTTTTAATTTTAGTTACATTTTTAGTAACTTTGGTATGTGCTTTTGTCATTTTATTAGTTTTTATTCTTTTTGAATTTTACTAGTAAAATTAAAGTTTTTAAAAAATGTCATGTAATATTTATATTTAATTTTGTTTTATTTCAGCTTTATTTCATTTTTTAGTAAACTTAGTAAATGAGTTATAGTTTATTAGTTTTAGTAAATGATACTTACCATGGTGATAACTTCATGAAATATTTATTTTTATGAAAAATACCCTTGTCCTGGGAACGCAGTTCAACCTTTCAGTGTAAAACCAAATGAATAAATAAATCCTTCATTAGAAACTTTTATACAAAAATATTTTTAACTTTTTGAATGATTTGATTTAATATTTATTTTTATAAATAAACATATAAACATTTTTTTTGGAGGCTGACTGCCTTGACTTTTGACTCAAAACCGTACAGCTGCGGCAGCTCTCCCATCCTCTCCTCTATGGAGAATGTGTGTTACTGACTAACATCTTATTTGTTTTCATAAGGAAAAAACAACAATAATTATAACACCAGTCCTAATTCCGCCGGATAACAGCATCTTTAGTTACGTATGCTGGCGTTATAATAAGTGTGTGAGCTCGCGCGCGCGTGTGTGCGTGCGGTAATTGTGTCCATGCGCGAGACTACAGAGGAGGGAGGAGAGACCGAGAACGGGAGAAGGGCCGCCATTATTGGGAATCTGAAAAAACACATTAACACACACATTCACACACGCTCCGTCACTGAATTTCGCCTTTATGCTGGGAGAAGTCCTTTTTTCCGCTGGAGACTTGCGCTGTTCCTCACAGACCGCGTGTTGACGGCTGAAATGTGTGATAAACATGGACAACTCGAGATGTTTTGGACACAACAAAGGAAATTATAAGTGCTCAGAAACAACGTGGTGAACCCAAGGGAAGACACGGCGATACAAAGCTGTTTTTCCCTCTCTCTCCTTCAACGCCCCCTCCTTTCCAACAAGAAACAGTGATCTGATACTCCAGCCTGGTTTTTCCTCGATGCTTTTTGTCTTTTGTGCTGCGTTTGGGAAGAGAACCACAAATCAGTTTGTTGAAAACTTTCAGAATACAATCAGTCATTGAAAGAAGAGATTGTATTGCGCTCGGACAGCTGCAGAAGCGAAACGCCGATGTTTATGGGACTACTGCTGGACTAGTATTATTGTTATTCCTCATCTTGATGAATTTCTGAGCCGGTTACTGCTGCTGCAGATAAAGGAGTGAAAGAGAAGAGAGAGGGAGGCATGCTGTGGTATGCACCAGTCTTTTTCTTTTCCTTCATCTAACGTTACATTTCCTAATTTCATGGGATCCTATAAGCAAACTGGTTTGCGGCTATGCAAACTTTAGCTATTTATTGAGGGCAAACTAGAGGGGTGTATGTAGATTTGTTATTCTATTTAACTAAA
The DNA here is from genome assembly GCF_012432095.1 of Onychostoma macrolepis. Taxonomy (NCBI): domain Eukaryota; kingdom Metazoa; phylum Chordata; class Actinopteri; order Cypriniformes; family Cyprinidae; genus Onychostoma; species Onychostoma macrolepis. Next base: position 8,735,293 of record NC_081169.1, read on the forward strand.
ACTGGTTTCCATGTGATATTTTATGACTGGTTTCATATTCCTTCACCTAGATCAGGAGTTTGTTACATTGCCTTTAAACGTGTTCTCATATCTGTGCTCAGAAACCCAGTCTTACAGCTGTCAGGCAGTATGTGACAAATACAAGGTTTCAGAGCAGTCTTTATGCTTTACATCTTTTAAAATAATTTCTGGTAAATGGTTTATGACAACCAAAGCCAGTAAAATCATAAACGTTGCTAGGTTTTGTGTAAACTGAGATGGGTGAACGATTGTCTGGTATCACCCAAATAAAGCACTGACGACTTAGATCTGATACAGTGTTTATATGCGCAACAATATTCAGAGTTTGATCATATTCTGTTTATATAAGACTCATGTAAACATTAGAATGAATGCCTTAACTGGATTACGCCAACATTCCAGTTAATTAAACAGAATTTTGAGCCACTTATTCAGAATGTCCAACAAATTCTTCACATTTTTGGGTAATATCACTTTTTTTTGTTATTGAATTATTGAATTAATTAGCTACTGTCTAAAATGACTATAATAGTAAATGGCCTGTCAAATATTTTCATAAAAGAATGCGCTTGACTTGATTTGGATAATGACGATTACATTATAAACACCTTTTTCAGAATTAAGTGTTAACCAAAATATAGGCCTAGACCATAACTGGAAAATGGTGTGCATGTAAAAGTGGTTATTAATCATCTTGAGCCTTTTTGGAACATTGCTTTTGGCGTATGGCAGGATAGTTCAGTTGTTCTCTGATTTTAACATTGTGCTTTGGTCTTAAATGACATTTTGTGTTACAGAGAGAAATGAATACTTAACAAAGGTTTGACTTTGGTTGAATAATCCTCTAGCTGGTGACGTTCCAAAAACAGCTGGTAGTGACCTACTCCCTGTACATTCAGAACAGGCTGGGGAACTGGTTTGAAGCCCATTCCTGACCTATTGCACGATAGTTCAGTATGACCAGAGAAGCTATTTACATACACTGAACTTTTCATAAAAAGCAGTGGGAATCTGTTATGTTCATTTATGTCATATATATCGTCGTGGGCTGAAGTTGCATCAAATTGAGTAAGATACAACCCACTCAGACCCCTGGGTTTTCAGACCCCAGATGTTACAGTGTTTTGCAGTAGGAACTAGCAAATTCCATACTGTAAGGCAATTAAGTGGCCAATGTTCAGTGCTTGGAGATTATTGGCATGGCTGATATCTGGCTGATTAATAGATGTAGTTTAAGAAGTAGAAGTAGCTGATTAATTTTTGATATTTCAAAAAATTCTTATAGTTAATATTGTCTAAAATAATGCTGCTTGCGTTAGGCTGTTTATATTATATATACATATTTTAATTGGCAAATGAGATGTCAGAATTGCTAAATATCCTATTACTTGACCTGCATGGCTGACATATTGATATCAGTGCACATGATACACTTATCAATCCTTTTCAGGTTATTCTTTATCTAACTTCTCGTAAATTCCTGCCTATACTTTATCTGGCACAGTCCAGTCCACATATTTCAGATTGGTGTTTGTGTGCTGGATGACTGCTGTTCTACTGCTCAACGTCAGATGTGCAATAGATTAGACTGTAGTCCTTAGCTGGAACCTTTTAGTGATGTGTTGACTTCCTATATTCAGGTGCATCAGTTTTAACCCCCCTTGACAACGTAATATCAATCGAATCATACTGATATTTCTTCAGGGAAGACTTGATGCAGCTTGGAAGATATACAAGAATATCAGTGAGTGCACAAGTCAGACGGTGAGGAATTTGTTTAGGATCCACGATTGAGTAAAAATGAGTCGGTATTCCTCAGATAAAGTCATGCAGATGAAAGTTCATCAAATCAGGAATGAACGATAAGGGTTGGAATGTCTGTTCTGTCAAACTCTGGGACCATTTCCCATCGGAGTATTGGCAGAAAAACTCATTTCAGTTATTATTTGGCACTTTTACAGGACATTTAAAGGATAGTTCTTCCTGAAATTAAAACACTGTCATCATTTACTCACCATCACGTCATTCCAAACCTGACTTTCTTTCGTCTGTGGAACACAAAAGGTGATATTTCAACACACTCCAAATGCCATTCGTAACTATTTTACATTTTTACATTTAGTGGCTTAATTGTATCTAATTTTTACGTTTTCAATCTGTTTGCGCCCAACTGACAGTTACGTTTAAAGATGGGCCTTCATGCTTTTTTCTAAAAATTATACATACGATACAAATCACTTTGTATGAAATCACTATCTCCCAATAGTGCACCGAATACATTTTCTCATGAGTTTGGGTTGGATAGTTTGAAATGACAGCCAATGGGGTCCAATGTTGTTTGGACCCTATCATTCTTTAAAAACAGCATTTTGTCATTTTGTGTCAGTCATACAGGTCTGGATCGACATAAAAGTGAGTAAATGACAGAATTCTTGGGTGAACTAACCCTTTAAGATATTTGTGCCAGATAAATTGCACAAAGAGTCAGTAAATGAGACATTCTGTTCATTTACTTGGTTGTCTGTGAGTAAATATCACTCGTGAGTGCTTATCATCAGAAGTGGCAATTTATTCTCTTTTGGTGGCTTGCTGGAAGTACATTCCTCTAAACAGTGTACTTGGATGGCATGTGCTTGTATTCCTGTACATGCTTAATAAAGCTCATACTTGTTACACTGCCTTCCTGTTACAAAGCCAGAACTTTAGACACTCTAAATTGTTCAAGTGAAGCATGTGTTCTTTCCTATGATCTTTCATTTCTGAACGCAGACCCCACGACCCCTCCGAGCCCCTTAGTTGAAATGTGAAGAATGCAGGAGGATTCAATGTAATCAAACTCTTTGGGCTTCAAGCACAACTGCCATGTTTCTCCTCCCCTTGCATGTGCTCTGAGTAAAGATTAAACGTTGAATTTGTTGATGGTTTCACAGTGAGTTCTTTTTTAAGGAGATGGATCACCCAAAAATGATAATTCTGTCATTTACTCACCCTTATGTCGTTCCAAACCTTGGCTGCATACTTTCATTGTATGGAAAAGAGCAGCCTGGACATTCTGCTAGATGACTGCTTTGCTGGACGCAAGAATGTTTGGAAAAACATGTGTGAGATAATGATGACCGAATTGTCATATTTGGGTGAGTTTCACCCATGACTGCTTTGGAATTCAGTGCAGAAACTGAAGTGATTTGTTGTTGTGTCTTGTCTCCATAACTTTGAACAGGTAGACAGAAGTCAGAGACGCGTGATTGCAATCTGTTGTAGGAGCGGCTTTGCTTTCCCAGAATTCACAAACATTTTTAGCCGGCCGATGGAAAGGCTTGATAAACGTCATGGGCTTATGAGAGTTTAATCTCTCATTCCTCAGCCCCGTTCACCTTATCTCGCGTATATATTTCAGCTGACGTGAGCCAGTCACCATCTATGCAGTCCAGTCCAGGCATCGTATGCGCTATTTTGGAGCCGCAGCGGTAGATTTGGCTGTAATAAGCGTGATATTTAGTCATTTGTATTTGACATTAGTATTAATAGGGACATTTGCTGGACAAGCACACCCTCTAAATGCTATCCACCTTTGCTAATATATGTGTGATTTGCACGAACAGAAGCGTCTGTGATCTATCTAAGCCCTTTTGCTGTGCCTTCAGCGCTAGCCACTATTCATCTGCCAAATGTCTGGCCCATAAGACCTGTCCACTTGCCAAACATTGCAGAAAGGGTGATTGGTAATTTAATCCTCCTCATTTATTTTTCCAGTTCCATTTTCTCCTTGAATTCAGCATGTCACGACTGAATAATTAGTTGAGCTTGCTAAGGCAAGCATCACTATCACTATTGCTCATACTCATAGGGTTGGGATTTAAACAAACCTTTAGCCTTAGCAACCACCCTGAAACAATGTTGGGTGTATAGTGTTGCCACAAATAGCAAAGATACGTTTCTCAGTTGTAGCATTGCTAGTTTTGAAATAATGTAGGTTTTTAGTGGCAAACCTGTTTTAGTAATTAAGTATTTAAAAATTTAGTGTGATAGTTTTCATTTTTTCAAGCAATATTTACAAAATGAAGTCTGATTTGAGAACAAATCTTTTTTTTTTTTTTCAGTCAGTCCTTTTCAATAAATCAGCTTGTTGATTTCACATTAATGAACAACATGAAGTTTAAATGTAGAAAGTTACTTTTGCCATGTATTTTGTTTTATAGCTACTTTCTTTTAGCTTAGTTTATAGCTAATTTTTCAACCAATATGAACACCTTAGTAACCACATAATAAAACCTTGGCAATAATTATGGAATTTTATTACGTCTATAATTGAAACTGAAAATAATGTTTTTCGTAATTAAATTTAGATAATTGAATAATTGAGCGCAGTATGCTGTCCATAGTATAGTTTTCTTGCAATATGCCGCCTCTCGATATTTCAGCAGAAGAAATTTAAAATTTGTCACGTATTTTACAAATTGTAGGTATTGCTACTCTACAATTTTTGGTAATTGTGAAGTGGGTCCACACTGCTGATATATTTGTCCACACGAAAACTATGTTTTTTTTTTTTTGGCTAAATACTTTGGGTTGCTGATGTTTGACTACATGGCAAACTACCTCAACACTCTAGCATGCTAGCAGTGAGTTTGCACAGTCAAGTGCCGCTTTCTAATGTAAAAATGTAGTCATGTCCTTGCGTTAATTATATCCTAAGATTGTTTATCATAAACAGTGTTTGGTTCCGATGTCTGTTCTCTTACAGAGGAATCTGAGCTTTATTTAGGCTGCAGTCTTTGTGTTTGTATGGAAAACAAGCAGATGGCTGAGATGTGGCCGCTACACACATTGACCAGCTATGGCACTGTGACACAGTCTTAGTTTCCACAGGATTGTTATGTTTCTCAGAGTGACCTAAAAGTCATATTAACGCAGGCAGTCGTTGTTTTGAGGCAATTTGCCGCAAGAATGAAACCCTGAACGCTTTTTGAGTAGGCCTTTGTTTGATGTGAAGGAAAAAGTGAGCATGAATTGAGTTGAGAATTGGGTTGTGTTTGATAATGTAAAGAGCTAATTATAGCTTGTTTAGCATGCATTCCCTAGATTACACCACTTCTGCTCTGAATTGCTGCCTTGTTTGAGTCTGGATTACAAGGAAAGGAAACTGGCATTTTCTAATGAGTATTCGAATTTCCATGAGGAAATCTGCTCCTAACACTCCCCCCCTTTGTTGTTTTTCTTGACATGAGGCATTTGATCATAGTGGGCAACAACGAGAGAGTCTCTGTGGGGTAAGAAATGCTGCATTAAACATGGTAGCAAATTACCCAGAAACCCCCAGTAGAGTCTAGATGTCCTGGAATTGATAAGAAAATGACTCCGATTAGAAGTTTCATTTGTGTTCAGGAGAAATGAACACATTGTCATGGGTTTTGAGAGGGGGTGGCAACCCTCGCATCTACAGCGGGCAGCTATCTATTGTCAGAGAGTTTCGAATAGCCCGCTATAGCACTTTGCAACAATGGCCTGTCACATTGTTTTAAAGAATGGTGTCCATGGCGATGAAGTTCCTGGATGTTCTTTGGGTGGGAGGTTTGCTATCAGCAGTTCTGCTTTAGTTTCCTAGGCTGCGTCCTAAATTGCATACTCTCAAATCAAGTCTCCTCTGTTTATTTAGCACTTTATACAGATTGTTTCAAAAAAGCTTTAAAGTGATAAACAAGAAAATAGTGATTGAAATTAAATTAAATTCTTCTCAAATCTCTGAGTAAGGAGGCCTACTTTTGAATAAATACATACTTCCAAAAAAAAATTTCTATATAGTATGAATGTGTATAGTATTGGTTTAAATCTTCCTGGGAAGTTTGTATTTACAATTTTGGAAGTCGTAATAATGACATCAAATGAGTTTGGTCTGTATAAGATGGCTATGGACCTTTTCAACAACAAATTCAACAAACATTTTTTTTTTTAGTTCTACTTCTACAAATTCATAAATAATGTGCATCTTTTTATGTTTTCATTTAATTTTTGAATGTGCTGTGAATCCAGTTATATTGTATCATATTTTGCACATGCAACTTATCTAGTTAATAATAATAATTTCATTTATTTTGACAAATTGCACTGCATTTATGGAATCAGTAACGTTTTCAAACCCTCAACTCTGAAACTCTGAGCTTAAAAGAATTTACAACTCATTAGTTTGTCATGGCATTCATGTGTTGAGCTCATACATACAATAATGTTTTTCAAATACAGAAATATATAACTACAATAAATATTTCCAACACGACTTGAACGTACCATATGAATGTAATCTGGACATACTACATTTGTCATGTTGTCATGTGACCTACCCGCATCAGTTACGTCGCTTCCCTGCCATTCACAACTCCTCTACAGTGGGATAGTAAAGTGTCCATTGGATGAGCACTTTAGAAGCTTACCGGATATCATTTGGGAACTTTTTGCCTGCTGTTTTATGAATACTGTGAATTCAGATTTACTACTGTTTTGCTATCTAGTAAGGAAGTGTGCAATGTTGGATGCAGCCCAAGTGTAGGCATCAATGCACAAAAGCTCTCATGAAATGGTTTGGTAGTGTTATATATCCATAAAGCAGCCTCCCAACCCTTTCCCTGGTGCCTGTTCCCAGAAACTGCATTGGCTCGTGCGGATCAGCAATGCACATTCTGTCAATAATCAGTCTCTATGCGGTCTCCAGCCACTCCTGTGGCCTTGAGTGCAGCTCTCGGTGACTCAGCATTTTACCTACAGATGAGAGCATCTGTGAAACGAGAGAGAGATAGGCAAAAACCGAGCAAAGATGGCCCACAGGAAGAGCTTTCTGTAACATTCAGGAATTTCACCTCCCACAGACATAGCGGCCTCCCGCCAAACTGAAGCTATTTCTCCTTGCGTCTGTATTTCTGGGCTTTGGGTATGTGAGTGTTTGGTTCACACCAAGGCAGAGAAATACGAGTGGATCGTCGCCACGGCCTCCTCCCACTCGCCACAGTTTTTTGCTTTATGTTTTGGTGTCTCCAGTGTTTGCTGTTTTTATATTATAGGGAAGAAAACACTCGGCATGTGACTTCCAAAAAAGACTTTTTTTTCGGTCTCCCTTCTTTGTTTGACTTTTCAGCCTCCGTTTCCTCTGGAGTTGCCCTTGCAGTTTTTGTCGCTACTTTGCGATTGTTGGGATTCCCCTCTTTCCTTCAGCCGTGCTCCGTTTCCTGCAGGATGTCCACCAGAGATGCCCCTGGTAGGGGGTAAGTGAAAAAACAAGGAGAGAAGGGTTGTAGACTGCCGTATGAAAGGGCTTAGCTGGATGTTTGGCCTCTCTGTGGGGGATGAACATTATTACATACCTCCGTTCCTTCGGCTATAATTTGCTAACGGTCAACGGATCATCAAAATTAAAAACGTGTGCTTCGTTTGGCATCCATTTTATGGGTCAACGATGTGCTCTTCTTACAGAAATATAGTAAAAAATGCAATTTACACCATGGCTTAATTACAATCTTCTATAATGAACGTGGTTTTTCTCTGTATTATATAACCGCATATGTCAGGGTGGTGCAACTGATATACTGAAGAAATAATGTTATTAAAAGAATGTAAACCTGAGGTGGTTTAAGTAGGCTTTATCTTTTATGATTCATTTGAAAAACCTTTACCTGGAGTCATTTGATGTCATTTGGTGAGACCAACAAAGTCATGTGGTCCAACCAACATGCAGAAAAATGCAGAATATAAAAGACTCTGTCAAGGTTAACAATGCTCTTAAAATCTATAATTTCACCTTATGTAAAATAAGGCTATATATATCATGTTGTAAAATTCCATATGGTGTGACTTCTCTAAATCTTGATGACATTTATAAATTAATAATTCATGATATTTATAAAAATACTACTACCGTAAAAAAAAAAAATTGGGGTCAGTTAAATTTTAATTACGTTTATTTTGTGAAAAATAACTTTTATTCAGCAAGGACACATTAAATTCATGATATCTGACACTGAAGTATTTTATACCAATATATTATACCCCAAAAAAATATACAAATTTGAATGTTGCAAAAATTATTTAAAATACATGCAGTTCTTTTGAACTTTTGATTTATTAAAGAATCCTGACAAAAAAAAAAATCTAAATGTATCACAATTTCCACAAAGATATTAAGTGCTTTCAGCATTAATAATAATGTTCATAGAAATGGAAATTCTTCTTAGAATAATCAGCATATTAAAGTAATAACTTATGGAATATGGAATTGTTTTTAAAAGTTTCATATTCTAAAAACTTCTAAGATACTAGATTTTTAAAAGATTTTTTCTTTTTAGTTTTTATCATTGACTCTCTAGTACGTCATTGATTTGTGCAAGTAGAGCTCCGAAGAGCACAAGCAGGCGCTCGTAAGTGAACCTTCCTGATTATGACTTCATCAGATAAAAAGAAATTACATTACATTTACTGTTTAGAAACTCTTTGATAGCTTAAACTGTGACTTGTATTTCCACCTGCCAGGCAGAAATGGAGGGAGAGAGTCATTGCAGTGTAACGTATAATTAGATATGGCAGGTTTAATCACGAGAAGATGAGCAGTCATGAGAGAAGGGGGTTTGAAAATGCCCAAATGTGTGAACGAGTGAAGGCATGAGTTCCTGCAGTGGCCCTCTAATCACACTTCCCTCTTCCCATCTCTTTACGTCTGTGCTTAAACTCCGGCAGGCGCCCAGGGTGCCGGAAGGCCAGCACCTTGTCAGAAGCTGTTAGATGAGGCTGTCTGCTCGCAGAAACTTCGTTACCATTGCAGTGGCCTTTAACACTGACCAGTGCTTACTGAGCGAATTCAGTCACCACAAGGGTGGAGTGAAGCAATTGGCCGTCTTGAAATGACCTCGGAGGCAGACAGTGTTTGAATAAAATTAGGGCTGGAAAGAGAAGAGGCAGTCTGAGTAATACGCACAACTGTTGCACAGGTCTCTAAGCCGCCTTGAGTTTCGGTCTGATTTACTGTTGTTCGGCAAATTTTTCAAATTATTCATTTCAACAGGAATCCATGCATGAGGGTGAAAGATTTCACCACAGATTTCGCAAGTAGATTGTGTGAATTTGCCAGGTTGACCAACAAAAACTATTCAAAGTGACCTCTCTGTGAGCTATGCTTTGCACATTACAACACTATTGACAATAGACCATTTTTGCCTGCAAATTTTCGCCAAAATTTTGCTAATGTGACTACATATTTACTAGAATTGTAATATAATTACATAAACTACATAGCAAAATCAACAAGTCAGTAGTGTAACTAGTCTTAAGGTCTTAAGGAGGCCCTGTTTATTTTGGTTAGGGATGGGGCACAATAGTCAACTAGACAGCTGAATAGTTGACAAATGTATCCATTTTTATTTTTTATTATTATTTTATTATTGTTTTATTGTCTTTTAAGTTTGTTCTAATATTTATATTTCTGTTTAAATTGAAGCTTTAATTGTTTGTAAGTCCTTACAAACAAGTAAAAGCATATGAAAATTAACTAAAATGTAAACTAATTTATTTATTTTTAAAAAGTGACGTGACGTGGCCAAGTAGTAACCCATACTCGGAATTAGTGCTCTGCATTTATCCCATCCTAAGTGCACACACACAGCAGTGAACACACACACACACACACACCGTGAACACACACCCGGAGTGTTTTTGCTGCAGCGCCCGGGGAGCAGTTGGGGGTATTGAGGGTGGATAGAGCGCCGTACATTCACTGCCCCCACCTACAATTCCTGCCAGTACCGAGACTCGAACCTGTGACCTTTGGGTTACGAGTCCGACTCTCTAACCATTAGGCCACGACTTCCCCAAAAGTGGGTGTAGCGACAATGCAATAAAGGAATAGTTCACCCCAAAACAATATTTCTGTCATGATGTACTTCGACCTCATCATGTCAATCCAAATCCAAAATGCTATTTTTTTTTTTCAGTGTAACTCAAAAGATGCTTCTAATACTACTCCTATACAAATATAGAGCATAAATATATCACATTATTTGCAAGCTGAGGCATAGTAAATAATGATTTTTTTTAAAGCAAAACTTGGCATGATGATAGTCTTGGGAAAGAGTTATGCTAACGTATTGGTCATTCTTTTTTGAGGTGTGTTTTGCTGCATAATGACGAACACATCTCCTTACATCGTGTGATAAGAGAACCATCTGGGAGCGTTTTTTATCTGGCCAGCTCTTTCCTTATCTGGCGACAGTGCCGGCTGCTCGCTCATGAGTAAGTGCTGCATTGCTTAAAGGTGCTGGGCCTGGTGTTATCGAGCGCCCCTGCAACGGCTTGTCATCTTGGTCACACTTAGCTATCGCCGGCAAGCGGGAAAGGAGCTATAAAACGAGCAGCGTCATGGCTGGGAAGATGGATGAGATTCATATGAGACAGCAAGTCAAGTGCTTCTCAGGCTGGCGGAAAAAGGGCTTTCACTTTATTTCAGCACTTCCATATGGCTTCTCACAAGAGGGAATAGATTTGTGTTTATTTAGTTCTACTTCCAGTTGCTAAATGGTTATCTGTGCAATCTGGCTGGAAATTGAAAGCTCCAGAGCTGTCGTATCACTACACCGGCATAGTTTTTCAAAATGTTAGCTGCTTTTGGACAGCGAAAGCTTGATTTGTTGCCTTTTTGGGGTCTGTCTCTGATATTTTGATCTCTTGCTCCAAGTGTAGCATTTAAAAACGATTGTAGTCGGCCTCGGTGTCAAGCAGATGGCTTGTCAGGATCCAAGGCGACGCATAGGAACGTCACGACCTTTGCTTCAGGGACTACTAGACCACAAAGAACAATTACTTCAAATGTCAGGAGCACTCTCAACCTCACTCCCACTGTAATAATAGTTATTAAATTTAAGACATGTGACGGGAGAGTTATTGCACCTTTTGTGGATCTATATGTATCTTGAATCAATTTTTAGGGCCTTGTTTTATGTTGGCTTAGAGATTGAACTTTATCTGGAGAATCAGCTGTGAAGTGCAAGCAAAATTAAAAACTGTTCAGAAGGGAAATGAGTGTCTATAAACCAAAAACCCTAAGATGACAAGCTTTGTTGAAAACCAATAAGAGGTTCCACGCATGGTGAGTCCTGATCTATTGATTTATTCAGAGGTACTCATCTTCTATCATCAATTCTTCTAATTTAAAATTTATTTTTGTGGCATCAAGTCAAAAATATCAGGGTAATGCAGTTGCCATGATAAGGAAGAAAAGGCTGAAAAAATACTTTAGTAATAATAATAATGATGCTCTTGATTTCATTTTTCTTTGGCAAATCAAAGTCATGTGGTGTAACATAACGAAAACAGGAACAAATGTAAAACAGGAAATTATATCATAGAGAGGACCCCTGCAGACCTTCATAACTGTGTGGCAAGGTCAATAAGTTTCTTAAAATAATAAACCTTTTATGGGAAGGCAAGTTTAGTTCAGGCTGTTAATTGTCAGGTGCAACTCCCCTGAAACATAATGAGATTTATGAATTAATATTTTATGACATTTCAAAATCTAATTCAAAAACTTGAATTTGAAAATAACGTTTAAGATGTACAGTCACTTTTTTTCATAGTGTGAGGGAAAATGTTATTACTTTTAACTTGGTGGTTACCAGTGTTATGGAATTATTTTTAATTAGATTTATTTTTATTTTTAAATTTAATTTAACCATTTTTTAAATTTGCTTTTGTTTTACTTTTTATATTTCTGTGCAGCTTTAAATATATATTTCTTTCAGTTTTAGTATTATTAGTACTTCAGCTTAAACCCATTTCATTTCAGTCAGTTACAAAGGCAAAATATTCTTCAAATATTTTAATACTTTATTGTATTTCAGCTTTATTTCAACTAAGGAAATGATTTTCTTTGGTTTTAGTTAACAATGACAACACTGGTGGTTACACCACATGACACTCAATTCATTAAATGATTTTCAAAACCATATGAAACCAACATGAATACATGTTTTAAATGACATAAAACATTTTCCTTATCCTCGACACTCATTGACAGCAGAACTCAAAACATGGTCAGGGTTGTGCAGCAACATAATAGCTCTACTAGACACGATATGCTGTTGTCAAGAGAAGTGATCTAAATAAGAATGAAGAATGATAGTTTGTGGTTTTGATGAAACAACATGATGAATTTCAGGGGAATGCAGGTACCGTGTCAGGTAAAAGCGCATTAGCGGTGGAATGCAGTTGGTCCGGTATGGTCCGGCTCTTGTTGTTTTTCTATGCTGCGTATATGATACAAGAGCTAAAATAAGAGGGGTGTGCAGAAGAGGGACGGGTCTCTGCGCCGCCCACTTTGTCTGTTGACATAACCAATCCAGATTGGATGAGTCACCATGCGAAGGCTCTGAGACATGTTGTCAACATGCATTTCTCCTCGTTACGTTTGTGACTAGCCTCCGTGTAAGCCAAACAAACAAGGATGTTTGAGAGAGTGCAAAAACACACTGTAATCGCACATTTCCTGCGGTGTCCCATGGAGCAGGCTTTGTGCAAATCTACCCAAGCAAATCCAAAACCCCCTTCCTTCTCTCTCTCTCTCTCTCTCTCTCTCTCTCTCTAGGGTCAGGGGTGAGAGGAACCCCGATCTGGCCCTTGGCGAGTGAGAGGTCGATGGGAGAAATGAATCTGCATTGGGTTTAGTGCAGTTCAGGAGGGAACCCTTGTTCTTTTTTTGTTTGTTGTTTTATTCGCACATTGCCGCTAAAAGACAGACGCAGGATCTGTGCGGTTTTGCAGGATCCTGTCTGGGTCCTGGGGGAGCGTGGGCCTTTTGTTTGTTAACCATTCCCTATGGTGTGGGCAAAGCTTACAAAAATGTACCTTTGGTTTTGCTGCGATGCCTTGACCTTTGGAATGTCGACTGCAGCCGTCATGCCTCTGTTCCTCCGGCTGTGCAGCTGCTGTACACCCCACTTTGTCAATTATTAGTGGTGTTTGCTAAGGCGGGCATCACCGCTTCTATGGCCCATATGTTTTCAAAACGCTGTTTTCAAAGACTGTTCGAGTCAGCCACACCACACAGATACGCTGTTTTCTATGTTTATTTACGCTTTGATTTGGACGAAAACAGCGTATCCGTGTGGTGCGGCTGACATAGAACAGCGTACGCTGTTTGCGTCCAGCGGATATTCTCCAAAATGGCGCTACGCTGACGCAGAGGAGATGAATTGTTGAATAAAGTCATTATTTTTATTTTCTTTGCGTATTCTCGTCGCTACATAAAATTCAGATTGAACCACTGATGGTCGATGGACTATTCTGAAGATGTCTTTCATACTTTTCTGGGCCTTATTCCGCCCCTATTGTTTCACTCGGATATACATCAAAATATGAAAAATCTGTTGCTGCTTTTGGTTCGTCGTTACTTTAATCAATAAAAACCTTTTACACTGAAAAGCTACATACTTTAAAAACAAACACCTAGTAGTTAAACTACTAGATTCACTTTTTGTAGTGACACTACTGCTTAACACTACCAGTGAGCAACCAGCTAGCACTGTAGCAACGTAGCAATCACATAACACTAGCATTATGACAGCGAGCAGCCTGGGTAAGCACCGCTCACTTTTTCCTCAGAAAATGTCAAAATCGAGTTTCTTTTATTGGAGAACATTTCCGAGGGCCTGGTTTCTGGTCGTTTTTTGTTTGAAACGACATGTCCAGATCTGTTTGTCAATGAGCGACTCTCTGCCTCAGGAAGAATTTGACATTGACTGAGGGGAAAAAAAAGGGAGGTAATCTCATGTATGCAGCGAGACACAGAGAGGATTGCGGAGATGGTTTTGATGGGCATTATGGGTACTTGACTACCTGCAGGGTGGAACAAGGAAACCAGACAAACCAACGAACATAACTGGGATCAAAAGAGGAAGAGGTGCGAGAGCAAGCGATTACAAACAGCAGATCTTCAGATCACACACTCAACAGTCTGCCGCTTTCCTGGAGGGAAACACGAGAATAATGGTGTTCGGTTTAATCTCGTAGTGTTTTTTTTTTTTTTTGCTCTCTCTCTCGAGTTTGATTAGAAGAGGTAAGCTAGAGTCAGAGCAGAGAGACGGCCTGCGATTGGCCGTGTTAAAGCCGGGCTCTGGCTGAGTCATCTAATCTCACACAGATCTGGACTGATGGGCTTCGGGAGAATCGGTTTGGTAAATTACTGTTGCAGGGTAGGACAAATCCCCTCTTATCTGATGTTCTCTCTCTCCTTCTGTTTGGTTGTCTCGTGTCGTGCTGCTTTGCGAACAGGTCGACTGTAGGCCCGGTGGAGTGTGCGAGTCTATGATGGTCTCGCTCGGCGCTGCGGGCTGTGTCTTCATTGGAATGGAGCGAGGTTGATGAACTGTGCTCAGCGTCCGTCCACTGATCTGACAAATTGGCATAAGCCCTGATGCATGAATGTGCAAATTATTACAGATCCTGTTTGCTTGCTTTTCTCTTCCTCCCTCCCTTCCTCAATCTATTCCTGCTTGTCCATCATCTCAAACCCTTGTTTGCTCGGTGTCCTGGTGTTTTGTGTAGATGAAGCTCCTGTCTAATTCGTTTACTCAAAAATACATTAAAATGTGTTATTACCTGCAGTTCAGAGCTGGTCTCAAACCACTCAAACGATTCACTCGGTGAGTGAGCTGTTTTAATGAATCGGAATGAATCACTGACTGAGTCAGAGTGTTTTGCTAACCTGATTAATTGATTCGTTCATGTTTTAAATTTCTGAATAAAATAAAATAAATTAAAAGTAAAAATGTCAGGGGGATATGACTATCCTGATAACATACTGAAGAAAAATGATAAAATAATAAATTAAACTTAATCTTGCATAATCTTTTATTATTGTTTCTTGTAAGAATAATTAAACATGAATAATTTTTAATATTGAAAAATATGTTTCTCTTAAAGTCACAGAGAGGGGTCCTGAAGAGCATCCTGCTGTCAATCATATAATTTGACCGTTTATTTCAAATTATATTACTCCATAATAATATTTATGAAATTCTTAAAAAAAGAAAAAAAAAAATTTTTTACATTTAAATTTATTCAAATATGTTTTTGAAAATGATTAGTAAGAGAATTCCTGTTAAATTTATGGTAAAAACTGGCAGTTTTGGCTGCCATAAATTTACTGTAAAAAATATGGTGATAATGTTTCAGGTATTACAGGATTGCATATTTATTTTTTTTATTACATTTATTATTATTATTTTTTAATTCATAACTGTATATTTTATTAAGTGATATAATGTTAAATACTTAAACTACCAGAATCTACTTTTTACCTTAAATTGCGCTGATAACTACCATAATAATGCAGGTGATACATGATGATAAATGAATAGAAAGACAATAGAAATGCAATAGAAAGCCAGATGATGATGAATCATATATAGACGTGTACAGGGTCATACACACAAAGGCAAAACAAGGTAACACATGACACTAAAATAATGCAATATACGTGAATTAAATAACACAATGCAAAATCCCTATTGTAGAATATTGATTGAACAAAATTAAAAGAAACAATTATTTTTATAAAAGTGTTTTTATGCAGAGACTTCTTGTAAAAACATTGATTTTGTAAATTATAAGTAAAGATTGTGTATATATATTATTATTATTATTTACATTTTTTTTACTGAAAATCGCATTACTTATCTTTACTTATAATTTACCATAAAATGCTGTCAAAATGAATATTTTTACCAATAATTATTTAAATTTTTGTATGCTGTATTCAAGATGTATAGAAAATGTTAATGGTTAAATGTTAAACTCTTCCTGAAGTTTGCATCAAAGTCGTTAAAAACCCTATGAAACATGAACACAACAACATTTTTTAAGCTTGGCACATGTGTTTTAAAGTACATTTTTCCTTTTCTTTATCTCGTATGTCACTGACCCGAGGATGTTGTTTCATTTTAGCTCACACTGTAGCTCCCTGAGCCATTGAATGGCTTACAGTGATCGGTATAATGGGGAAAAACAGAGAGAATACTGATGGTGTAGGAAGTGTTATTTTCATTTGTGTGGATGAACCGGACAGACCGGTTCACAGGAAGCAGCTACTCCTGGTTTCAGCAGGGCTGGGTGATGTCAACAGGTATCGTCCTACTTGAAACACTATGGCGTCTGCATTTGGGGGGGGGTCTCTGCGTGCCTCACCTCGCCTTGCCCCGCCTCGGAGTGAGGAATCTCTCTTAGAGCTGCAAACAGACTCCAAACCGATGACAGAGCGCTGTCAAAGAACGTGAAGCGGAGGCATAAAACCGCCATGATTATGCGTCTGGGTTAAACTACGACAACTGGCACAAGAGACCCCGCGCTTTCCCGCCTCCGTTGTCACAAGGTGCACCTTTTACTGCCTCCCATTTAATTGATGTAATTACAGGCCTGCTCTGCCTCGGGGTCTTTTGAATTCACCTGTTGTTGTGTGTAAATACCACCGTAGTCTAGCATTAGCATTAGAGCTCGGTGACGTCTTTGGTATGTTAACTTCATTCAGTACTGAACTCAGATTGGCAGTGCATCTCGCATACACTCTCAGAAATAATGGTACAGAAGCTGTCACTGGGGCGGTACCTTTTCAAAAGGTACATTTTGGTACCTTAAAAGTACATATTAGTACTTAAAGTGTACATTTTTGAACCTAATAGGTACAAAAATGTACTTTTCAAAAAGGTACCGCCCCAGTGACCGCTTTTGTACCTTTTATTTCTGAGAGTGTACTCTGGTCTTTGGCACTATGATTTCTATGATTCGGAAAATGCAGAACGTATTTGTGGAATCTAGTCATTAAAATGGAATTTACACTTTTTTCATCGGTTTAATTCGAACAGTAAACCTTAGTTGAGTAGCACTTTGTCAAAAAATTAAATAATTATTTAAATCTAATTTGATTGCATTTTAAATGATTAATTGTTTTATGCGGTCATTTAATTACCGCCATATATTTTCATTTTCATATATTTATAAGTCATAAAACAGAATGCATAATATCTGAGAAATATTATATCTTATAGAGCACTGCTATTGTTGTTATTTTAATAAATTAAGTTTTATGAATTCTATTAATTCAACACATTTTTATTTCTATTATAATGTAATTGATCTATTAAAAGAGAATCAGAATAATTTAAAATGAGAGAAAAAAATGGAATTTCAGAAAATTAAATAAACGGATTTTAGGGAAAAACAAACAAATGTATTTTATTTATTACTATTATTAATTTATGTATTTTATAAATGAAATGGCTTAGACATCTTTTTTAAATAATTGCATTTTAAATAAATAATTAAACTGAATCCATAAATAAAATGTGAAAACACTGAATTTTGGGGGGGGAAAAAATCTAATTTGGAAAAAAAGATAAATTATTTATTTCTTAAATGTGTGTGACGTAATTGCTTAGACATCCTTTTTGATAATTACATTTTAATTAAGCCATTAAAATGGTATACAAATAAATAAATTAAATTAAAAAATCAAATGGGCAACGTGAATTTTCCGGGAAAAAAAAAAAATCTTTTAAAAAAACAAAAAACAAAGATCAATTTATTTTAAGTATTATGAATTCAATTACTTAGACATCTTTCTGTATAATTACATTTTAATAAATTATTAAAACGGACTCCATAAAAATTAAAATGGGAAAATACTGAATTAAAAAATAAATAGATTAATTTATTTTAAAATTTTATAAATTAGAATTGAGAAGAAAAAAAGAAAAATGTAGAGTTTTTGTTGAAGTTTTATAAGTTTATTTGATTAGACATCTTTTTTGATTATTACAATTATTTTATTCAAACATTAAAAAGAGAATCCAAAGAAAAAAAAAAAAACTGAATGGAAAAAAAAACATGGGAATTTAGGGAAAAAAACAAAAAACAAAACAGATTTCATAGGTCCCTATAGTCTCCTAGCCAAGCGGCTTGATTCCTTGTTCTCTTTCTTTCTTAACAGACCATATCATAGCATACAAGAGAACCTCCGGCTTACAATACGGCTCACATCTCCGCCTCGAGGCACAAGCGTTCAGCCAAGTTACAGCGTCCATTCCAGCTGGTTGTGTTGCAGCCGCTTGCGTGTGTCAAGCTAATCTCTGGGCAACAAAGGACGCGGAGAGGAGGAATTTGTGTCGTGCGTGTTAAGGAAAGAAAAGATGACGGGAGTGAAATCTTTTTAGCGTGTTGACAGATAAGGCTCTTCTTTTCTGTGTAGTGGCGTTTAAGCCACGGTAAGCTGATTAATTAGTCATAATCTACGGGCCCCAGACTGAGGCGTCGCTAATGAAGTTAAGCGCCCAAATCCCATCCCACTATTTCTCTGCGTGGAATCGGATGATGATGGAGACGATGGGCAGTCTTGAGTACATCGGTCTGATGGAGGATGGATATGATTTGCAGAGTGAATGGAGGATGTGGGTGAAGTGCAGAAATTAGGAGGTTTTCTGGCTTTGTGTTTTTGAGAGGAGTGTAGGAGGTCTGTGATTTCTCCTTGTTTTAGAATGCATTAGCGGTTCGCTAGTTTTGGCAGTGCGGGACTGTAAGGCAGTGGCAGGGCAGAGGGCCATGTTTTCCCCGACACTTCACCAGGGCTGTGCAGGGCGACGGTTTTGCATGCATATTAAAAATTATTGTGTGAAAAGACAAATTTTAACCCTTGCAGTGCACTTCAGTTCATTGCTATTTACTGGCATTTGGAAAATCAGCTAATGTCATCTACTGAGAGAGTTGGACTTGATTACTTGACTGTGCTTGAATGTGATTGCAGTGTCAAGGACTGAGGTAGTGTTCGTTCTGTGTCGCATACTGGCGTGACAGTTCTGATCTGCAATTTTTGGTTACGTGCAAAAAAAAAAAAAACTGAATGGAAAAAAAACATGGGAATTTAGGAAAAAACAAAAACAAAACAGATTTCATAGGTCCCTATAGTCTCCTAGCCAAGCGGCTTGATTCCTTGTTCTCTTTCTTTCTTAACAGACCATATCATAGCATACAAGAGAACCTCCGGCTTACAATACGGCTCACATCTCCGCCTCGGAGGCACAAGCGTTCAGCCAAGTTACAGCGTCCATTCCAGCTGGTTGTGTTGCAGCCGCTTGCGTGTGTCAAGCTAATCTCTGGGCAACAAAGGACGCGGAGAGGAGGAATTTGTGTCGTGCGTGTTAAGGAAAGAAAAGATGACGGGAGTGAAATCTTTTTAGCGTGTTGACAGATAAGGCTCTTCTTTTCTGTGTAGTGGCGTTTAAGCCACGGTAAGCTGATTAATTAGTCATAATCTACGGGCCCCAGACTGAGGCGTCGCTAATGAAGTTAAGCGCCCAAATCCCATCCCACTATTTCTCTGCGTGGAATCGGATGATGATGGAGACGATGGGCAGTCTTGAGTACATCGGTCTGATGGAGGATGGATATGATTTGCAGAGTGAATGGAGGATGTGGGTGAAGTGCAGAAATTAGGAGGTTTTCTGGCTTTGTGTTTTTGAGAGGAGTGTAGGAGGTCTGTGATTTCTCCTTGTTTTAGAATGCATTAGCGGTTCGCTAGTTTTGGCAGTGCGGGACTGTAAGGCAGTGGCAGGGCAGAGGGCCATGTTTTCCCCGACACTTCACCAGGGCTGTGCAGGGCGACGGTTTTGCATGCATATTAAAAATTATTGTGTGAAAAGACAAATTTTAACCCTTGCAGTGCACTTCAGTTCATTGCTATTTACTGGCATTTGGAAAATCAGCTAATGTCATCTACTGAGAGAGTTGGACTTGATTACTTGACTGTGCTTGAATGTGATTGCAGTGTCAAGGACTGAGGTAGTGTTCGTTCTGTGTCGCATACTGGCGTGACAGTTCTGATCTGCAATTTTTGGTTACGTGCAAAAAAAAAAAAAATAGATACAGAAACTGAGGTAAAGGATGAAGAATCTTAAATTCAACTTCTATTTTTGGAATCACAGCTTTTATTCTCCAGTGGGGTATCTTAACAAAATAAAGATATAAATTTATTTGTGAATAAAAAAACGTAAATAAAATGTTATAATTATTTTTAATTAATAATAATAATAACACAAGCCTTTATGTGTAATGCATTATAATGGGTTATTAAAGGGTATAATGCATTAGGCTATAATTATTCATAATGTGCATTGTAATACATTATATTTTGTCGTAATACATTGTAATACATTATACTCTTCATATCATTACTGTGAAATAAAATTAAATAAAATTACTTGTATCGTGATTACGATTTTGGTCATATTGCCTACCCCTAATAACTGAATTTAAAATGCATAGTATGTAAATTGATAAGTGTTATAATGTATTAACTGTAGTTACAGTTGTTCATGAGATTGTACAATGCATTATAATGCATTTATTTTTCTTTATAAAAATAGGGATTTACATAGCTTAGAGAAATTATTTATTAACTTTATTACTTATAATTTTATAAACATTATATAAGAGTTTATAGTAAGGTTTCATGTTTTTGAAAGAAGTACCTTTTGCACCAAGACTGCATTTAGTTGATAAAAATACAGTAAAAACAGTAATATTTTAAAATATTATTACAAATTAAACTTGCTATTTTTGAATATATTTTAAAATGTAACTTATTTCAGTATCATTACTCCAGTCTTCAGTCACATGATCCTTCAGAAATCTTTCTAATATGCTGATTCGCTACATTTCTTATTATTATTTTAAATGTTGAAAACAGTGTGCTGCTTCATATTTTTTTGTAAAGATATGCATTGGTTTAAGAATTACAATCTTTTGTAACATAAGTGCTTCACTGTCACTTTTGAATAATTTAATCCTTTCTTGCTGAGAAGTGTAATTAAAAAAATGGTATGACTCAAACTTTTAAATGTATTTTTGTAGTCTAATCATTGTTATTGTTAGAAAGCAGAAAAATTGTTTTATGTATTGTTTGGACACATAATCAGTCTTCATTGTTGGAATCTTTCATGAATGAAGCAAAATTGGTCCATAGGCATAATTCTAGGCACTCGAGGCAGCCAGAAAGTTTTTCTCTGCATTAAATGTTCTGTAAGTCCTTCAATAGCTTAATCTTTTACTGAGTAACTATTAATAAACAATTGCTGAATTACTGTTTGTATCTGTTAATCAGCGGAACCTTTCGCACCACTTTTAAGTTGCTTATGGTAGTGAATAGATGTTTTTCTCTCGACCCTTGCGTGAACCGCAGCCTGTATCTGTTTCACCAGATTCCCTTCTTGGTTTCCTATTGTGCTTCAAATTCCTAGTTTGCCTGTTCGTTCTCTCCCTCTCTTGTCGCTCTCTCTATTTTTCTCTTTCGCTGACACACTATTGCTCCAGTTAGCTGCAGTTGACCCATCCCCCCTGAATTTTACCCACATTCCTCAGTTCCTGCAGCCTGGAGCCATCCCAGTGCCCTTGTATGTGCATAACCTAGGCTATGTGCTCGCTCACGGAGCAGTGGGGTGTGTGGATATGTGTTGATGTTCCACCCCTGAGACCCCAGGCTGATTTTTGTGCTTCTGGAATGCTCACTCTCATGGTAATGACATTCAACAGGCCTATCAAATACTCTCCAGAACACTTAGAAAGTGTTATAGTGTGAATCCAGATTCTTCATTGACTCACGCCTTTCCAAACACCCGTATTTAGATGTGCTTTCTGTAAGGCACGCGTCAGTAATGCTGTTGCTCATACGTGGGGATTTGGATATGACGACCATGCTTTTAATTTCTTTAAAAAATTCAAAAATAATCAAATTCATTCACTTTGGTGGGATAAAATAAAAATGTCAGGGTGGTATAACTTTACTGGTATCATACTAAAGAAAAAGAGCATTATTAAAAAGGTTGTCAAAATCTTTTAGTTTACTTCCTTTAAGAAAAAATGTTTACTTTACAAAACTGCTTATTAATAATTGGTCATGTGGTGTAACCAACATGCAACCAAAAAAAAAAAAGGAATTATCTGTCAGTAAGTCTCAGCCTAATGATATTCATGAATAATTCATGTTTTTTAATTTATTTATCATGAATAAATCACTTTTATTAAATGTTACAAAATTATTTGACTTGAAAAAATAATTTTAAAAATTAAAACGTAGTCTGAATGATTAAGATGTTTACACTCACATGTATCCAAGGTGTGAGGAAAATATAACTTTTTACTTTACATCACATTACTTTTCTTTTATTATTAAATATAGTCATTCAATTTTAACTTTATTTTAAAACTTAAAGGGCTAGATTTTTTTTTCTAGATTTTTTCCTAATGTATGCACGAATGTTTTGCTTCCATGGACAAAACCAATATATGATATTATATGTATAATATATCATCTTTATTTTGTGTTCCAAAAATGAACATTATGAAATTTGAATACATTTTGGTAAAGTAAAATATATATTTTCTTGGTTACACCACTTGACATTTTTATTATTATTATTTACAGTATGTGTTTGTGTGTGTATAAAATAATAGGCCTATATACAACAAACTTTAATGTATGTAAATAGTATAATCTTTCAAAATGAGCAATTTTAATAGATTTTTTAAATATAATAATTTTTCTTTCATTATGGACAGTCTTATTTATCACTGGCCCGTATACCTTTTCTCTCTAATTGGTCTTGTGTTTTTTGGCATGGTGGCTGATAAAACCGACATTTGTCAGAGTCATCAACAGATTCATCTTGTCCTAGTTCTCTCTTCGTCATTACACACTGCTTTGCCTTGCTTTTCTTAGTGGATAATTACATGTACCACAATTACGTTATGCCCTGTTTAACCCTGCACGGCGTTGTTTAATTATCTCACAACTCCTCTGTTATCAACTTCATCTCGCTCAAGTTTCACAGGCTAAATTATTAGAAGCCACAGACAAAGTAATGGTCTACGCAAGTAGCGATGCACAAGTTCTTGTGTTATTGCAACCCTGGGTGGTTCAATGAGGCAGGCATTGTACTGCTGTTTAATCGATTAGGCCGCTGTAGGTTAGATGATGCCTTCATTCAGAACATAAGTGGCCTTGGTTAATTGCAGTCGCCCGTTTGCTTGTTACATCAGGGTCTCGCTTGGGCAAAGTGTTTGCTAAAGGCAAAATGAGTTCTTAATGTTAATGGTTCCTCTCTCTCTCTCTCCCGCAACTTCCTTCCTTTTCCAAAAACCTCAAATCACCAGCTTCGCTCTTTTTAACTGTCTGTTTGCTTTCCGTCGCGCTCTTTCTCACCTGAAGCTTTTGTTTGCAAGCCCGTCTGTCTCACCAACCTGTTTCCTCTCTTTCCTACGCAAAGTTTCTTTGTGCCTGTCCAACTGCAGGGAGTCTGGAAGTGTGATGGCCGGGTGGAAGTTGTTGATTAGACTCCAGAGTGCTTAGGGCTGTTTTGTTTGGCCGCTGAATGGACCGCGAGCTTGGGAAGAGTCGCGGTTCAAAGAGAGCTTGGAGAAAGTGACCTCTGTGTCTCACAGAGTGCGAGGAATGAACTGAATTTCCAAAAGCGAAAACCGTATCAAGAAAACCGAGCACCGGCAGTTTAGGATGAAAAGGAAAAAGTATGTCGCAAGTATGTTTCTAGAAATTTCTATCATTTCTAGTGGTTAATCGATACACTAATGTAGGGAAAAGGTGCTACAGACCTGTTTGAATGAAATGATTTTATGGTTTTTCTCAAAGTATTCCTCAAACAGTCATAATACATGCTGGAGGAGTCATGCCATATGTGCATTTTTTGAAGTATTGATATTAAACTGTTTTTCTATTGCGATTAGAGTCCACTCGTCTCTCAGCGCTGCTCATGACCCTGACCGCCTTGTTTAATCAGAATTACAACATGTTTGCTTGCCGCACTGACCGCCTGCTCAGGTTAATATGTATTAGCTGGATTAGTTAATATGTATTAGCTGGATCTGCCCGCATGTGTGTGTGGCCTTGACCAATATTATCAAATTCTCAGAGCAAACTTTGTGCAACACTGCAGCTCCGATTTGAGTGCACTTTCATCTCACTCAAGCTAAGCTGGACCATGACCGGGAATATAATGCACATTTTCACAGAATTAGGGGGTGTTCATAAAGAAGAGAATGAATTGAAAAGAACGGCAGGTCTAGAGACACGTTTTTTTAAAAAGTTGAACAACTTTAAATTCAGCTCAGTGTATTTTTTTTATTTGAGATTTGCAATATCTGAACACTATGTCATTCATTATTTATGGCACTCAGGTATGTTATATCAGGTATGCAATTGTCTTGATAGAGGGAAACAAGATACATTTCTAGTTTTAACATTTTGTTCTTCAGACCTTTCTCTTAAAAAAACAAAAGTATCAGCTGAATGCAAAGTGGCCCACATTTGGTATTTGACCACTGACAATGCATACAATTTAACGATTTACTCCTGGAGCCATATTGAGATCCCAATATCTCTGGAACTGAACCATACAGGGCCTTAAAAATAAAGATGCCACAAGTTTAAGACTCAAAATCTAAAAGGACATTATAATATCTTTAATACTTCTTGAGTTACAAAAACAAAGTGCTTTTTCCCGTTTTTCAATGCTGTCTACAATGCTCTCTACAATGCTGTCATGCATGAGATGCCATCTATGTCATGTTTACACAGAAAAATTACAACATGAGATGCAGGGTAGTGGAATCAAGGAAAATGCAAGGATGCATAGAGGCATGTTTTTTTAAAAAGCTGAACCACTTTTAAGTTGAGTGCCATGCTTTTAGAGCAGCATGTCTTGAGCAAGACTCCACAGCAGACGGTAGACACGAACGCAACATTCAAATGTGTTCGTGTAAAGCATGTTTAAATAGAAAAACAATGGAAATGCCGTGAAGTAGAATGCTGCAAGAAGAAACGCAGGGTAGTGGAGTGAAAAAAAAAAAATCCTAATGTATAGAGGCATGTCTTTTTTTATTATTATTATTATTATTTATTTATTTTTACTTGTGTGCATGCTTTTAGAACACGTTTCTTGTGCAAGACGCTGCTGAAGATGCAAAATGCAAGCGCAAAACTCCATCTAACATGTTTTATGAAAAAACTGCATATTGAAATGTAAACCCACATTCTTTATGAAAGGCCCATTTGAACGTCCAATGCTAAAGAAGTACTGCACATTGTTTCCTTATGTGTTAATTTACTAAATTTTTTGGCAGATTTGATTGGGCTTTCGGTTACCAATAAGAGTATACCATTCTCACCTCTGTTTAAGCCATTATACCATTTTTAAATCCATAATTTCTCCTCAAATTCAGTACCTCTGAACCATGAACATTAGACAACCAGCATTAAAGTTTAATCAGGACTGTAGTAGGCCTAAAAGCACACAAAATGACTCCTCTCTGAGCTTCTCTTGGCCTAGAAGCACCGCTAGCTCCTCCACCTCTTCTTCAATCCTCCCTTAACGTATCCCATCATCCCCTGGATTACTGTCCCTCACCCAGACTCGCGTAAAGACCACTACAAATCCCGCTAGCTCTGCTAAGCTGTACTTACCGTATCTAGATTGTTTTTGCCCCACAGAACCTTCTCTGAACCGAGCCAAGATCATCGCAGCCTCTCATTCAGTACTCCTCCTCTATCCTCCCTAGCTCTGAAGCTCACGCACAGAATTTGAACGGTGCTGCCGTTTTCGAGAACACTACGATGAATTGCCGTTTTGTCCCTGCTGCTCTCAATAACTGTTGGCGTTAGCAGCAGACTTGGCAGCAGAAATCGTACCCTATTTTGATTTTGGATGACAGTAAATGTCAGGCATAATGCATTAGTATTAGTTCCTTAAGGATCGCTTGAACTCTCTTGATGTGTGCAGTTGTTTTTTTGTTGAAACCAGAAGTGTGGTGGTTTTTGGTTTCAAATGGCTAATAGGTTTTATTTGTTGTTGTGCAAGATCCTGCCCCCCTTGAACAGAGTGATTCCTTTGACTGAAACAACCATTTTTATGTGTGCATTATATAAATAAAGCTAAATAAAACATTTCCCTTTGTTTGTATTTTGCCTACTAGCTTAGCATAGAATTAACTGGTTCAGTAAAGCTCTTTTATTAGCTAGAACAAGATTTGTTTTTTAAATTGCATATCAAATATTCCATTCCATTACCAAAACTGAAATGGTCAAATATACATTTTCCCTTTCTTAGTGTTCTCAGTACTAGCTTAACACACAACGTTAAATGACTGCTTCAGAAACCCCTACGAAATTAACCATGGTTTTACTACAAATAAAACCAAAAAAATCATGGTTATTGTAGTTAAATCATTGTAACCCCAAATTAACAATGGTTTTGCTACACTAACCGCAGGGTTCGTCTCAATCA
This sequence comes from Onychostoma macrolepis, assembly GCF_012432095.1. NCBI lineage: Eukaryota > Metazoa > Chordata > Actinopteri > Cypriniformes > Cyprinidae > Onychostoma > Onychostoma macrolepis. Next base: position 8,761,680 of record NC_081169.1, read on the forward strand.
GCTCCCTAGCACCCGAGCTCGTGAATCAGTATATTGTGAACACTATTTCGGTCACTGGAAAGTTCCCTGGCTCACTGCACATTGGAACAGTGATCAATTTCCAGTGACACGACTATGTACATCGTCAAAGGACAACATAGTAGAATGTCACCACTGAAATTAATAAACAACAGGCTGGACCAATCACTTTTTATTTTATATTGTTTTTATTCTCTTTAAACACATGTTCTGTTTCTTACAACATTTTAGCCGGAATATTAATTATAAATTTTAACTTGATGTGTTCACTACCTGTCTGTGTGTGTTTATGCTGAAATATCCTAAAAAAAATGGTTTGTCTTTTCAAATCTTCTATCGCATGTCATTTAAATTTTTCTAATTAGCTTGTGTGGTTTGTTTCACACTTCACAAATGTTATTTCTGGTAAGGGAGCATTGTGAGCACCGATGCTCCCTAGAATTTGTGATGCATTGTGGGATTTTTCACGGAGCGAACGTTCCAGTGCCCTGGAAGGATTTCGTGATTGAGACAGCCCTGAACAAGGGAGCTAATTGAGACGCACCCATAGTTTAACCATGGTATTTGTAGTAAAACTGTGGTTATACAAATTGTAATCAATCCGACAAAAAACATGGTTGCTACATTTTTGCTATAATAAAACCATGGTTAATTCTCATAAGGGAAAGCTGTTTAATTATCCTTTGGTTAGCAGTTTGGCCTACTAGTTTAGCATAGCGGTAACTGGTTAAGAATTTTTTTTTTTTCTACAAAATTACATATCAGATTATATTACCAAAGATAAATGGTCAATTTAAACATTAGTTTGTGCTTTCAGTTAGCTTTTGGTAAGCAAGCTAGCAGCTTAGCCTGCTTAGCCTTAAAAAAGCTATTTTGATTAGCTAGAAAATTATATCACTTTATATTATCAAAGCTAAATGGTCAATTTAAATATTTGCCTTTGTTTTCTCAGTCGACCTATGGTTAGCTAGCTTAGCCTACTAGCTTAGCATAGTGTTAACTGCTGCAGAAAGCTCTATTGATTTGCTAGAAAATTACATATTAAATTACCAAAGCTAAATGGTCAGTTGAAATAGTCTTTGTGATTTTTTTATTTTATTTTATTTTTTTTAGCTAGTTCAATTAACAAGCTAACAGTTTAGTCTATTGATGGTAACTGGTTAAGAAAAGGTCTTTTGGTTAGCTTGAACAAGTTTTTTTTAATTTTATCTTCACTTTAAATTACATTACCAATGTCAAAATCCAACAATTTATTTATATTTTGTCAGCCTTCAGCTTACAAGGACAAAGCTCTGCCTACAAGCTTAGCATAATAGTAACAGGTTAAAGAAAAGCTCTTTTGATTTAGTAGAGCAAGATATCACAATAATGTGAGATCGGGAGATAAGATCTTGACATGATGCATAATGGCTACGCACTATAATCTGTTACTTGCTAGTCAGTCGGAGGTGGAATTAGTGGGAGGGACTTTTTCACTCTAGAGAGCATTTGATTGGGCAAGAATCTGTCTAGTGCAGGATGAGTCATCAATATTTTTGGTCTGTTTTCCTGAAATTGAAAGTCAGTAAACTTCAGCATCTAACTGAATGCTAATTTTGTTAACTTTTAGATGTATACTAACTTCAGACAAGGACTGAAACTCACAGAAATCCAAAGTTCTGTCATGAAACTCTAGATTAGGGCTGCAACAACGAATCGATTAAATCGATAAAAATCGATTACTAAAAGCGTTGGCAACGAATTTCATAATCGATTCGTTGTGTCGCGCGACGCCGGAGACGCTTGATTATTAAAAAAAAAAAAACTTTAGTTGAGCGCGGAGCGGAGTGAACACACTCGGTCTCTCTCGCGCACGGATGCTAGCAGAGTTTGGCGCCTCATAAATAAAAAACAAAAAGTAAAAAAAAAAACATGGTAGAGGAAAGATACATGGCGGAGGCAGAGAAATCCGTGCGACCCAAGTCATCCAAGGTGTGGGAGCAGGGGCGGCGTTTGCGTATGGCAGAGTATGGCAGTTGCCATACCCTAGCCCAGTCAGGTGCTGTGAAAAATTATCCAAACTTGAGTCGCTTATAATTCGTTTTTATTATTTTAAATCAGAGAGTTTTAAAAATAGTAAATCAATGATAAGCATTAAAATAACTTGTCAGTAAAACTTTGTAACGCCATTGGATCATCGAGCTCTCAGCGAGACCTCGTAACTTCACCCCGCCTCCGTTCAGATTGATGCGCCGCGCACAGCCTGGAGAAGATGAGATCTCTGCTTTTTCGCAATGCAAGGGTGAATAAATAATTGGTGTTTGAATAGTACAGCGTTTTCTTTACTCAAACACTATGTCAGTAAAGGATAATGTTTTTGTGTGTTTGAAGAGTGGAGAAGAATTAGTTATTTGCTGTCTATATCGTTTTAAATATCCTGTGCATTATGTGCATAAGCGCTTAATTTGAGATTTTGGCCAAGTGTATTAAACAACAAGAAAAAACTAAGCGCCCATATAGCTACAATCAAAGTTATATAACCTGTAAAAGTTGATGAAAGCATAATGCACTTAATGCACTTATGCACTGCATAACAGCCGTTCTAACGACAGACAAAACACTCCATCTCCGTCATTCTCTGGTCAAAAACATTATTAACTCCATTTGAGCTTGATCTTCATATAATGTTAAGTGCAGGTGTCTGATACAATACCAACGCTAACGACGCAGTGTTGTTAAATTATTTAATTTTTGCACTCCCAAAGTCTATATATTTGGCAGATGTAAAGCATACATGTGTATGTTTTTGTGTTAGTCCATTTTATTTTATTTTATTATTATTATAACAGCTCAGGGATGTTCAAGGAGCAACATGTTTGTGCACTTTCTAAAGATTTTAGTTCTGTTTTTGAATAAAGGGTTGGAAATGAATGCTTTTTTTTTTTTTTTTAAATCCGATTCATCGATTAATCGAAAAAAATAATCGACAGATTAATCGATTATTAAAATAATCGTTAGTTGCAGCCCTACTCTAGATGATGCAGTCCAATAAGTCAAACCCAATCTGACATAATGACATCATAATCATATGGTGCAGCTGATTAATTCTTTTTTTTTTTTTTATCAGCAGCTAATGAGCTTGCTGCTCAACTTTCAAATACTTGGCTAGTGCTTGCAGCGTGCTTCAGAAATCCTCCTCCTTCCCCAGCTCCACCTTATAGATCTGCTGCAGGGTGATCATGTATGCAGTGGGGTTATTTCATAAGTTATGTGCAGCAGCAGTATTTCTTACATGCTCACAGCAGCATGTTGTGGATGTATTGGCAGTAACAGTAGCGTAGCAGATCTATTCTGCCAAAACCAAACACATTAACATTGCCATGTACATTACCATCCCTCCAAGAGTTGTCATGACGGAACTCTAATTTTGATTTCGTGTGCACATCTACGAAGAGAGCTTCTGCTCTTCAAGAAAACGTTCGCCTTGCATTCGCTTTGGTCAGTTAGCCGCAGTGCACAGCTTTGATATTTGCGCTGCTTAGCTTTTGTTCATGTCAGTCACAGTCGCCTTGTGCTTTGCAGGTCCAAACACACACACACACCCGTCCAATCATTGCCTACAGCGACGTGTCCTTTGCTAGGCCCGAAACGCATCTCTCTTCTCTCGTTCTTTCTGTGTCACTCACATATACATAGTTGAAAGAAAGAAGCCCTTATCTTCCTCACCAGAGACACTTAGTTCATGTGCCTGCATGCAAATGAATAAATATTCAGTGTCCGCTCACTTCCTCTCTCACTCACACACACACACACACACACACACACACACACAGAGACAGCCGGATAGAAAAGCATTAATGTGTGTGTGAGGAGGGAGGTGCTGTCATGCAGACATGCCATGGCTGATAAATGCTGCGGCTGTGTTGTCACTGCAGTCAGGTTTGAGTTCTCTTGTGCTCGGCGTGTAGCGCCTGCACCTCACACAATGTAGCCGCCAGACGCCCAGAACTCCATGTGGGTGTGTGTTTGTGTTTTCCTCGCTATGTCTTTGTTTGTTTATGCCTGGGCAAGACCGTTTAGATAGAGCAATCATTCCGCCCTCCGCCACTAACGCCTGTAGCCACATTCATTCGATCTGATAAAACGTAATGTTCATTTGCCTGTGAAATTTTTTCCTTCCTCCACTTCCCTCGCTTTTCTTACTTCACACAACACCGAGATGCAAGGGCTCAGTTGCTCATAAAGCATGACCCTATATCACATAGTGATATATTTGTTCCCTGTGCTTCTCCGCTACGTGATTTTTGTGGTAATCTTTGGATGGGTTTATGAATCTGTAACTAGTTTTGGTCTTGTCTCATATGCAATATCTTAAGTGTACGTGCACATAAGTACTTGCTGAATGCTTATTTGACTTTATGGAGAAAATGGTGGGTCAAAAATCTAAATTTTTTGATGCAGTTATGAGCATTTATGAGTTTCTGACTAGTCTTTTATGAACTGTAGCAAGATGTTGCCACAGTATTAAAGGGTATTAATGTAAAGATGAAGTCTTCTGCTGTGGTCAGCAACCAAGCTGCAGATGGATCTATTTGGTGTTATGAGCGTTGCCATAGAAACAAATCATTTCTGAGTCCGAGGACAAGATCAGCTCAAGAGTAGAATCTTGTTTTTGTCGTCTTATGAATGTTAATTTTGACACACAACTTGAACTGTAGTGTTCTTTTAGAATTATTTCACTCTCTAAAACTTTGTCACTTTAATTAAAATAGTGTTTAATTAGAAAAAGAAAATATTTTTTGTGTGTGGAGAGAATTTCTTTCTTTTTTTTTTAAATTGGTACTTTTATTCAGCAGGACATAAAATTCAGTAAAGTGACAATGTTACAAAAGATTACCATTTTAAATAAATGCTGTTGTTTTGAACTTTTTCTGTTCATCAAATAGTCTTAAAAAAAAAAACGGTACAACTGTTTTCAACACTGATAATAATAAATGTTTCTTGAGCAGAAAATCAGCATATTAGAATGATTTCTGATGGATCATGTTACAATAAAGACCAAAGTAATGGCCGAATAAATAATTTGCATTTTGAAATATATCAAAATAGGTGTTTTAAATTGTAATTTTTAAACACTATTGCATATTTTCCAATTTTACTGTATTTTTGATTACATTTTAGGGGAAAATTCTGCATGTGATTTACTAACAATGCGCACATTAAAGAACACAGACGCAGCCAGATCATTCCAATAATCACCAGCACAATCTATGAGCAGCGCAAATTACCGCCTGCTTTAAGACATGCTTTTTTTGGCCGTTAAATAATGGCGCAAATACCAGTAATTCGACAAGCGCAAACTTTAGTAAATCTCATTGCGTGATTTTTGAATACTCCCCTTCCATGAATTTTGCGCAAGAAAGGGAAACTCCTACAAATGCATATTCAATGAGGTCAGGCGCAAAAATAACTGTCCACGCCTTTTTCAGCGCCAATTCTTCATTGCGTGTCTTTAGTAAATCCTGACAGTACTATTTTAATGTCAAAAGATGGTTTGCGTTGGTGCAAACTGTTAGTAAATCTGGCCCTTAGGCTTAGAGGTTAAAAAACTGTAAGCAACAGTGATGCTTTCCTCAGCAGATGTGTTATTACTGGTTAATGGTATAAACTGTATTTTTGAAAGTTTTTATCTTGAATGTTTTAATGTAATTCACTCTGTAAATATTGCAGTATTTAACCCAAGATTTGAGAAGACCACCCAGTTGTGTTGTCACCTTAATACTGTAACTGATACAGTGCCCAAAAAAAATCTATATTGGTTGAACTTGTTTACATGTGTAGTTTAAGATTGATGCATGCCAACAACCGGCATGATGGAGAAATAGGAGCAGGTATGTACACGCACATTTGAGTTTGAGCGGTCGAACAGGATCAGCTGTATGAAACTGGAGAGGCCCCTGAGGTATTCCTTACATCTCTCAGGAACACCACAACGCTTGTGCTTTAGCTGCAAAAACAGAGACTGAGCCTGCGTCTCTCTCCTCACCGAATCCTCTAGTTCAGCTTCACTAAACCACACACACTGCAGAACACTGATAATGATAAATGATTGGCGGACGTTTAAGAGGACAATTTCAGCGGGTGCTGTTGTCTGTCTCACACAATTAGCTGAGTAATAGGGTGTGTTCTTGGGGCACGATAGGGTCACCTGAGTCAGCCTAAGCTTGCATGGCAACAGCAGAATCTCTAATGTCAATTTACTGATCCTTAATGAAAAATAACAGGCCACCTTTTTTGTAAAATGACATTTCAGTTCATGTATCTTTTAGATATGTTCTTGGTAATGGACCTATGAGTTGTGGGTCATTGCAGTGACCACAATCTAGTGTAGTCGTCTCACTCCATGCCGCCTACTAAAGTGTGTGTCACTATGTATTTTCACAACTGTTTAATTGGTTAGCTGTCTGAATGACTAGTTGACTAATCAGCTTTATGAACGCCCCATATAATCAGGCTGTTTTTAGGTTCACCTGATCGTGATCGGACACGTTTTTTAGAGGGCGTTCAACCACAGATTCAAAAGTTTGGGGTCGGTAAGATTTTTAAAATGTTTTTGAAAGTCTCTTATGATCACCAAGGATGTATTTATTTGATTAAAAATGCAGTAATATTGTGAAATATCACAATTTGTATTCTATTTTAAATTATTCTATTTAAAAATGTAATTCATTTTATGCAAAGCTTTTTTTTGCGTCATTATTCCAGTCTTTAGTCAAATGATCCTTCAGAAGTCATTCTAATATGCTGGTTTGCGGCTCAAGAAACATTTTGTATTATTATCAATGTTAAAAAATAGTTGTGCTGCTTCATAATTTTGTGGAAACCATAATACCATAATAAATATATATTTTTTTTTTCAAGGATTTTTTGATGAATATTTTTTTTAAACTATGTAAAAGTTGCTACTGTCACTTTTGATCAAATAAATGCATCCCTGTTGAATAAAATCTTTTAATTAGAAAAATGGAAATCGTATTGTTTCCAAACTTTTGGTGTGTTCTATTAAAAACATTACAATAAATCATTGAAATCATTAAAGCACAGATGCTGAAAATATTAGAAATTTTAAAACAATTTAGGGAAAAATAATTCACACAGCACACAAAAGTTGAGTTGTTAATCAATACTTTTGAGTATTATAGGAGTTATGCATAATCATTTATTTTGCATCAACGATCATATTTTTCATAACTCAAAATAGGATAATTAGGCTATGTGCTATAATATTTTGTATAAGTATGGCTATGGTATCTTAAGGTAGCATAAGAAGGTTGCCTACTTTCTAGAACACCACATCAAAAGTGCACCTATATAGGCAGTTTTGTAGGTGTCTTTCCTTAACCTTTTATCACAGACATTATTCTTTATAAAGTCTTATCAAGGTTTTAACTACAAATCAGAAATTTAAATGACATAAGGGAATTCATGATTGTAAAACCGTATGTCCTTGTCCCCAATGCTATAGGAAAGTAAACACAATGGAAAATCCAGTGGTCACCTCTCCTTCCTCTTTACTGTAACTTTGTCACGAGTCTATGCTAAGTCATATTCAGACCACCAGAGTTTTTTTTTTTTAAAGTGATGTTGAATAGAGCAATTACAGTTTGCCTGACAAGCAGAAAGAAGCTTATTAGAGTATGTGGAGGAGTAGAATTGTTAATCAAGATTGGATCCGCTGCTATATTCATAGAGCGTTTGAGTGGATAAATTGGACAAGCTCATAGGGGATATATGGGCATTTAGCTCAAAGAGATGTCTAGATATCAAGTGCGGCCTATTTAGTGGTGCTTTCTAAATGCAGACATCATTCATTTCCTCAAAGCCCTTAATCTTAAGTATTAAACCTCAGAGTTTAACTCGTCCCACACAGTTCGCTTTATGGACATGAGTGATACGGCAAATTGTCCAGCTTGTTGAGCAGAGGTGTATAAGTGATCAAATGATAAAACAGGCATAAAACCCATAGACTTTTATTGAAGGAGGGAACCGAATCATATCTAGGGTTCAGAATAATAATGTTATTAAAACATGGCAAACAAGCAACTGCATAGCAGCAACTTGGCAACCCAAACACGTTGCGTGGCAAAGCAAATTTATATATAATTACCTTTTGTTGTTTGTTGGACTAATAATGTGTTAAATACACAAAAAAATGTGTAAAATTTATTTTAAAACAGTTGCACTGAGAAACCGCTAGTAAATTTCACAAATAGTTTCAAATAACACACTGAAGTAAATGTGACATTTTTATGAAGAACGACTGAAAATCTTGTAAAATGTATTCTAATATTTAAGTTAATATTGTCATGTAAAGCATAAAAAACATTTAAGTATGGTTCTTACTAACTAATGCATATTTTATGCGTTTAAGTAAGACTTTTTGCAGTCTTTTTCATTTCAGTTTTTATTCTTTCGTTGTTGTTTATTGATGCTGAAAAAGCAATCGCTCCAGGCTCGTAGATCGAACCTCTGAGAAGAATTTCTTACTCAGCATATACCGAACTGTACATTATTAAGGCCTTTGTAGTTGTAAAAGATTTGGTTCTGAGAAATTCCTCTCTGTGCAAGCCTATGTTTTGTCCATTTCCTTTAACCTTCAGATTATTGTTGTGTCGTTTCTCTAAAGTTCCTCATTTGTGCTGCTGGATGCAGTAATGGATGAAAGTGCACTTAGGGCTCTGCTGCTCTCGTTCTCTAGCCATTTCTGCCATAGCGTTTGCTCACAAAGTGCAGTCAGAGCAGTGGGTTATCTGGCCTAATTCGTTTATTTCTTTCTTTCCGGCCCCCTTATTTTTCCCTTGTCTGAGAGTAGATTTTTATCACAGTCCACTCCATTCCTCTCTTGTGTACTGGGCATTATGAATTAACCCCGCTGAAGGTCGTTTGGTCAACATGCCTGCCTTAGTCTCAAGAGCTTGAGCGTAATCTTGCAGGAAAATCTAGGACCTGTCAAGTCGCCCTCCACCTTTTGCCTCTGTTGTCAAAGCTTGTGTTAAATGCTTATAGCACTCAAATATATCTCCACAACGAATAAACTGGGCATAATCGGTCAACAGATCTCATGTGGTAATCAATGGATGTCAGGCGGGCTGAGGAAGAGGAAGACAGGCCAATGCAGGTTAACAAATGAAACCAGATTGATGGGTAGAGATGAGGATTATATGCAGATGTTGGGCTGTCTAAAAATTCAATAGTTGTTACTAATGCAGATAATATATTTTTTTCATTTTTACAATATCTATTTTAATGCCATAGCCAAAACTTTTATGCTATTGAACATAACTTAAAAAGTTAACAAATTAATTTAAAACAGTGGGTTGTGCTTTTAGTCAATAATAAAGAACAAAGTAAATGAATACAAGATCAATAAAAAAAATAGAAACAAATTATTTATAGGAATAGTTCACCCAAAAATGTAAATTCTGTCATTAATTACTCACCCTCATGTTGTTCCAAAACCGTAAGACCTTTGTTCATCTTCGAAACACAAATTAAGATATTTTGGATGAAATTCAAGAGCTTTCGGACCACTAATGTTACATGGACTATTTTAACAATGTCCTTACTACCTTTCTGGGCCTTGAACTTGGTAGTACCATTGCTGTCTATGCAGGGTCAGAAAGCTCTCGTATTTCATCCAAAATATCTTAATTTGTGTTTCGAAGATGAACAGAGGTCTTATAGGTTTGGAACGACATGAGGACATTTTTGGATGAACGATCCCTTTAAGAAATCCCTTTAAATATTCTAAGTAAAAAATTGGATTTGAAAATGATTCAACAGAGTTAATTAAATTAAAACAATGACTTGTACTCTTCAGTGAGTAATAAAGAGCAAAGAAACTAATTACAAGCAATAGATCAAAAAAACAAATAGAAAAAAAGTTTAAGTAGTGTTATAAATATTAAAGTTTACAAAGCATACAGCAAAGTAAATTGCCTTTAAAACAAAGACATGACGCCTTAAAGTGTTTTTCAAGTAAAGATTGTTTTTCATGCGATTTATTCAAAATATAAAGAGCATAGATGCAAATAAAGTCAACAGTTATCTTATAGCGTTATTGGTCGCTCAAGTAAACATTCAAAAAGTAAAAAAAAAAATAATAATTGCAAAAGGTGAGAAAGCAGTGCCATTCTATTTTTCCTTAAAATGACTGTGATTTTTGCAGTAGACAAAACCTAATATATTTTACTGCAGTTAGCTTGACCCAGGTGACCACATTCGGGTACCAATCTGATTCACTACTTCTGTTACTTTCAAATGATTGTTATTGTGTGTGTGTATTACATTTTACTGTTGACTTTTCAACAATAGAGTTCACTATTTTTGCTAACCGTCAGCATACATTTTTCTCTCATTTTATCACAAAAAGCTTGACTAGTTTGCTATGAAAATTTGTAATTTTGCTCGTACTTAAATCTTCTTATTCCATTTTCACAGACCACAAAGGATACCCTTGGTAAGGACCTTTGCTCACTCTGTAGTGCACTACAGTAGTGTTTCTCTGTGCAGAGAGCGGAAGAGATGTCACAGTGCCACAACTGCATGTTGAATGATGATTGGTAAAGTTGCAGGAGGTGTGGTCGAACTCGAGCCTGAGAGGGCCTGGGAAAAGTGGCGGCAGTGAGAGGCTGTGCCAGTCATGAGGTAGCGAAAACTCGCGTTGGGTGGGGGTGGAGATGAAAGCGGAGGAGATCAGGAGCATTCTGAAGCAGAGCGAAACAGGAGGGCCGCTAAAACACTGATTAACACAAGCTAAATGTTTTCATTCACCTTTTAAGAGCACAGACGTATGCATGAATGCTTGACTTTTTCTTGTAGAACTGCTCTGGCAGATGCTTCTGAGGTCCCTTCGCAATCTGGCCAGCGGAGCCCGCGCTAACACTTTCAGCCTCCGTAGCCCTTCAAGCTGCTGTTTATTCTTCTGCTTGGCCGCACTGTTGGCATTGGGTACCGTTGCGCTGTGAATGTGTGAGGCCTCCTTGCGTACAGCTAGTTTCCTCCAACTGCTTTCATGCTGTTTGGGACTGGAACAGAACATTGGAGACATGTGGCTGTGTCCCGGCCACCTGTAGTGAATCGGATGGTGATAGTCCACTACCTTCAAAGGGTAGATGAGGGATCGTGGGGTGCTTTGGTTTCTGGAAAGCATCTCTATTGAACTCTTGTGGATTTTGACACCTGATGGCCATGCACACACTTCAGCGGTTGCCACTCATTTACTGAAAACCCTGACATCCATCCTAGCTCTCCTCAGGAGCTGTGGTGAATGATTCATGAACGAATCATTCTTTTGAGTCGGATCTTTTAAATGGTTCTTGACTCAAAGGTCAGGTCACAACAGGATAGTTGACCAAAAACTGAAAATTCTGTCATTATTTACCGTTACCCTTATGTCGATCCAAACCCATTCGACTTTTATGTTTGAAACACAAATGTAGATATTTATGAAACTGAGAGATTTCTGTTTCTCCATTGAAAGTTCATTACTTCAAAAGTTCATAAAAGAGAAGTTTTTCACATTTCACAAGCAACCAGTCAGGTTTATTCTCGTGATTCTAACAACTAACCCTGTTACCAAATAATTCAGCTCATATGATTGGCTGAGAATATTTTAGTAGTTCATTTTACAGTTCTATGGTTCTTTATGCAAATTTTTTTATATTTCAGAGAAACTGCTATTGAGATTACTGCCAATGCTGACGAATCGCATTCTCCAGGTGTTGTTGATAACCTTGGTCTAAATAAACACCTTGCAATTCTGTTGCAATTACATGCTGTAGCTTTAAATGTGTTTGTGTAATAGTCGATTGGTTCCTCAGGTATAACCGAGACGGCCTGTGCATTAAGAGCAAGGTTGTCGACTGCTGTTCTGAGGAGTCTTGAGGTTACTGCCGCCCATGGCTGAGTCAGTGCAGGCAGGATGGTGCTAATGGCATTCCCCGTCTGAATGCCCATTTAAAATGGACGAGCAAGCACAAAACCCTCCAACCTCTGGCTGCCTCAGGGCTGTTTTCGCAACTGCCAAAGCCAGAGGCGAGTCTGACCGAGCAAGGAAAAACATGCACATACTCTCTCGCTTGTTTGTGCGACCTCTCTGTTTTGGTTTCCTTGGGTATCTGGTTTTGACAAAACAGAAAGTGATGACATATTACAGAAATTGTTAGGCCATGAAATTAGCATGAATGTGGACCACAGCTTTCAAAATTAAGAAAGAATGCAAAAATGTACCTTTTGAAATCTATTCAACTCAATAGTTTTTGTGATTTAATAGAGTGAAATTGAAGTCATTATTCACTGATAATCTTCCTCTCCAATGAACGGAACAAGTCAGTGAGTAGAACTCTCTAACTCGAATGCATTTCAAACTAGTTTTGTAAACCAGATTAGCAAATTAATTTTAAAGATCTTACTGGAATGAATGATTTGTTCATGAGAACTCCAGCTAGGGCGGATATTAGAATCTTTAGTGCATGACATTGAAGTCTGCATGAAATGAAAATTCATCCTATCTGTTTTTTTTTAAATGTGTCATTGATCTTATTTTGAATTAATCATCTATGCCTTTTTTAACCTCATTATTTTTAATTAAAATGCCATAACTTGATCTTCTGGTGAAACAACAGACTAGTGTCTAGTTACATATGCCAGACTTCTTCAATCATTTAGTCCGCGTAAACTCTACTGATGGCTAGAAACAAGTCCAAGGCATACATTTTTTTTTTTTTCTATATAAATCGTTTCACTCTGAAGCTACTCCCGTTTCGTAGCAACTTTTTATTTTTGTCATATAGCTTCAGAAGACCTTGAATGTAGCACGCAAGTTGTATGGATAGTGTAATTGTGTATTTGTGTCAATTTTGGAGCTTGAAAGCCTCAATAGCCTAGTAATTGTATGAAAAGAACGGCCAGTACATTCTTTAATATTTTTCCTTCTGTGTTTTGTGAAAGTCAATCAGTCATAAGGAATCTGAATGTATAGAAAATTCAGTTTTGAGTGAACTACATCATTTAAAAAGGCTGAAAGAAGTATTTGATTCTTTTGAGTTGCCCTCTCTGAAGAAAACAAGCAGAAAAAAAAAAAAAACTCCACAGCCATCTGCCAGTGCTGCAAGAGCTAGTTACTGTGGCAACAAGTAAAAAGTCATTATCTCTAATTGACACCATGGCAGGTTCAGGTGTTTTCATAGTTTGCTTTCACTCTCTAGAGAGCGAGTCAGATGTCTTGTGCTTACCTAACATTTGTTTTTTTCTCTCTCAACCTTCTACTCATATTCTCATCCTCTGCCTTTAGTTGTTTGTTAGTTTTGAATGATTTCTTCTGTCCCTTTCTTTCACATTGGGAACTTCCGCCCCATGTTTTCCACAGTGTAATTAACCAGAAGGGGAAAGTGCAGCATCATCATCATCATCTGCTTCAGGTGCTAGCAGCATGTCTGGGCATATATGAGAATTTTACAACACACTGTTAAGTAAATGTGGCCCATTAGTGAACTGCTGCTGCTACCAAGCCCTGGTAACTCCCTGTCAGATCATTGTATTCTTCTTCTGTAAAAGTCTGTCTTTATCTTTCTCTCTCACTTTGTCTTGTTGGTTCACGTCTGTTGTATCAGGACTGGAATTTATATGTTTATTACACTGGCATTAAATGTAGATTACCATATTGAAGGCTTCTCTCTCTGGTTATCAGCAGAACTGCCAACTGACAGGAGGTACTAAAACTTTGGCATGGAAATGTGGCTCACAGGCAGGGAAAGAACAAGAAAACTTGAAAAAGAAAATGCCTTCAATTACAGTCCCAGTCTTTTCAAACCAGTATGATAATTCATAGCATTTACATTGGTTATTCATTTATGCAGATTTTATTTGAGCTGCCCCCATAAGCTGTTGTATGAGACTAAACCCTGTCCCAAACCCTGACTGTGAATATAGCAATTGAAATGTAGGATTTCACACTTGATGCTCTCACACAGCGATCTTGTCATTTTGTTTTAATTGGTGTCATAATCCAGCAGTGCAAGAACATATTTCTTGCCTGGGTCAAAGAAGAAAATGTTTTAATGTTATAGACTAATTTAAAGAGACCAAAATGGTTAATGTGTGTGTGTTAAGAGACTTTGACGCTCTCTATCATTGCAAGACCAGATGGTACATTATAAGTGTAGCGTATGTGTGGAAGAACCATCTGTTTGAAAGAGAGTAACCCTTCTGTGCTGGTGTCCCATAGGTTATGGTGTTTACATATAACACATGCTTGCTTAACACACATACTATATATCATTACACATGAAACAACAGGGATCTCACGATTATGGAAAACCTGAAAGTATCAGGAAGTTTCAAGGCCTGGAAAAGTCATGGATTAATTGTTTAATGTTAGAAGTCATGAAACAGCTTAGACTATTACAGAAATAAGATGTTGCAAATTGTTCTTTTCAATTAATCAGTCAAACCAGTTCACAAATCGCTCTGAATGATTCATTAGCGAATCACTCTCAAATGGAATGATTCCTAAAATCCTTACCCAGTATTCGTAAACAGCTAAAAAGGTCATGGAAAAGTCATGAAAATTCATTAGTCAAAAAATATGGAAACTCCATTCCAGGCTCCTACAATATGAATTCAAGTTCAATATAGATTTTACCTATTCTCTAGTTACACAACATTAGGTTTTTAAACGAAGCTAGTTTCCCTCAAGCAAAGTGTCTGTCTTTGGTTCATGGTTTGAAATTGACCTAAGGATTCTCAAGGCTTGGCCGACCCTCTTTGTACCTCCAGCCCCCAACACCTGTGCCTTACTACAATTAACCAGCCAATTAGTCTGTAAATCTCTGCTGTTAGTGGAATAGATTGGCAGCTGGGAAGGGAGTGTTGGGCCCTTAAGGAAGGAGACATTGTGTAATTATAATTGCCTCTTTGTGTGGTAGCGTAGTGTACATTTGCACCTGACTGTTTATGCGAGGGTGTTAAGGGTGTGTCTGTCACATTTTAGTGTTTGAATGTATACAGTTTGACTATAGTGTTGTTAGGTTGTGGTATTAAATTTAGCCCCCTATAAGGTCTCTTCCTTAACCATTGGTTGACTGCAGTCCAGGTTATCCAATGCTGCTCTTAGAGGGTCACCTTCATGTACACACAAGCTGCAACCTGCTTCAACACACTGCTTCATGTTCCAAGTAATCCTGAAGACCTTGATTAGCTGGTTCAGGTATGTTTGATTAAAGGCATGTTAAAGATTCTGCAGATGGATCAAGCCTGGCCTGCCATCAGTGACAAACGTGACCATTAACTTTGTTTGCTCTTTGCTATACAACATATATCAACAGAAATCAGTTGAGTTATAACAACTACTAGCAACCATGAGTAGAGTGACTTGGTGACCTTGAGCAGTTGAATTGTTTAAATTGCTTTAAGGGCATTTAAACTCTAGAGTTTAAAAGAATGCTGCAAGTGTTGCACTGGATTTAAAATGCTTGATTTCCTAAACTCCTATTGTAGCCAGAAGACTCTTTATTAATAAATCCATTGGCACTAGATTTCAAATGCACTCACTTTTTTTTCCGCAAGCCTTCCCTCATGCCTTCAAAATGGATCATATCAACAGAAATATGCATCTTTATTTGTCAACCACACTGTCAACATGTGTGCCTCCTTTTCCAACAGATTTAGACAAAGGTTTCATGCTCTCGAGTGAGGGAAGCCACAGAAATATAGCCAACACAAGAGAACCAGCCCCCAAACGACACTGTCCATTCTAAACACCTGCTACAGCTGTGGTCTTGCCAGAGTTTTTTGGCCTCTTGTCAACTGTCCCAAGGTAGGAAGAGTAGGCACATGTTGAGAAGAGTAACTCCAGAAGAGAGTCGAATGAAGGTCATCTGTCTTTGCAAAGGCTTTGCAATAGTTTGGATTGTAAAGTCTGGCGTGGGCCGCTGTGTTGGTGTGTGGCTAAAAAGAGGGGAGCCCCTATCACTGTCAAACCTGACACCATGCCTGCTGGTGTGAGGAATTAATAGCTGTCATCACGCACGGCTCCCTGATGAGAAATATTTAGAGTCTTTATCGTGAGAGAGTCAAGGTGTTAGAAATGAGCTACAGCAGCTAACTTCAACTATTTCTAGTCGTCCTACACTTTTTCCTCTAAACAGATCATTTTTTTCTGTGGTGTTGTTTTCCTTTTTCTCTTCAGCCCTCCCTTTCTGACACACACCCTCTCTTTTCCTTCTCCCTCCTTACTAAACCAGACCTCCGTTCCAAGTTTCAGGCTGTGAAAAGTGTGCGTGTGTGTGTTGAGAGCGAGAGAGGAAGCCATCCTGCAGATCGGTCATGATCACAATCTGGCTTCAATGAGAAATCCCCTGCTCGCCCTGCCACTCCAAGCTTCTAGCACAAGGAAGCAAAACTCTGCAACCAAAAGGTCGTTTTTAAAGTGACTCAGAGGAGGACGATATTTGCAGTGGTTAAAGAAGTCAATAACGGATTTTGACAGCGAAATCGGGCAGTGTTAGGATCTAGGTCAGGGGCTTTATGGTTGCAATGGTTTCTTTTTGTGTGTGTATGCGTGTGCGTGGTTAACTGCATTATATCATGCCTGAAGAGCCAGCCATGCTGGAAATATGAAGATGCAGAGAGTGCCATGTTAATCCAGAGTAATCCAGTGTACTTTGCATGCAAACCGTTGCTGGCCATGGTGAGATTATAATCTCAAGAGTAGTGGCCTTGCTGTTTATGACGTATGAGTTTTGAGTCATGGGTTTGTCTGCATTTGTGTTACTACAGTAGTGGTCAATGTGACAAGTACAGATGCAAGGGTGAACCGCCACCTTTGTTAATCAACCAAGCTGGGGCAGTATAGCCAAAGGATTTTCAAATTGGGTGTGTCCACTACTGGACACATCCAAAATGTGTAGTGCTTAGGAGCCTCTAGGTTTTAATTTTTTTGTTTTAGGCCTGTACCAGGAGTAGCCAACCCTGCTTCTTGGAGGGCTACCTTCCTGCAGACTTGATTTCCAACACACTTGACTATTCTTTTCATGAAATCCTGAAGACCTTGATTAGCTGGTTCAGGAGTGTTTTAGTTGGGGTTGTAAGTAATTAAACTCTCTAGGGATGGTAGCCCTTCAGGAGCAGTATTAATCACCCCTGGTTTAAACATTGTTACAATGATCAAATATTACTTTTTCCTTTGGGTGTATCAGTGTAAGTAATGCAATTTTGAGGGGATTTATATGTATGATATGTCTGTTTTCTGAAATCTTGATCAGTGCACATTATGCCTATTGGATCACCCATTTTACAGCAGCAGAGAAACACATTTACTTTAGCCTCTCAGTTCTGGATACGGAGAATATGGTCTCTCCCCCTCCCTGGCCATTCTAGCTGAATATTTTATATGTCTTCATTCCCCTTTGTTCATCTTCCCATCCCTGTACGACACTCTCTCTCTTGCTCTCTCCACTGCAGCATTAGACTCTCTCCCCATACAGGAAGTGTTGTCCGTGCAAAGGCTCTGTTCCTCAGTGCCCCAGGCAGTGCTCTAATGGAGTCCAGGTCTCGAGAGAGACTGGGAGAGGGATCAGGGGTGGGGGGAAATGGATAAGTAGACTATCTGCTCCTACGACCATATTAGTGCTGATTCGGTTGGAGGAATGGGTTTGTGAGTAGCATCAGTCAAACTAAACTGTGTTTACTCTGCTCCTGCCTTGCTTTGTCATCATTGCCAGCTCTGTCGCCTATAATCTTTTATGAAATGTGGCATTGACGAGGACAGGCCGGAAATGGAAGGGACCTAGGCACCGGCCCTGCGGGACACCGTATGTATGGCCTCTCATTTTCTAAGCCGCGTGGACTTCGGCTCCAGTAAAGATAACGCACTAGAGGAGTGGAATTCTTTTTTTATATAATGTTGATGGCTGGACAAATATCTCTCCTCGTAATTTTAGTGCTGAAGCACGTCATTAGGAATGATTCGTGCACCAGCACATTATTGTCACATGGTAATACTCTCTCAACAATGACAATGTCTTTAGTACTCAAACAATACACATCTCTGATTTACTGTTTTTTTCTTAGACAATTTCAATCTCTGCTTCTTTTGAAGGGAATATAAAAGACCGATTGATCTGCGAGAGTGTAAATGGATGTTTACAGCTTGTCGGCCTGATTATGTGTGTGACTGTCTGTTTAGACAGGCTTTTTCACAGTAGTTTGACAGGAAACAAATTGTAGTTTTCATTTCTGTTGGTATTAATTATAGTCTTTGAAATTGCTTTTGTCTGTTGCTTTTGTATTGTTGTTCTCTAGTTTGATTGTGTTGGCTATGGAGTTGTTCATTACTGGAGGCTGATGGGACTTAAACAGTCAGCCAACAATGGGCATTTTTCAGATCATCTTATATATGGCGTCTTAGAATGTAAACATGTCAACTTTTTTAACAATTGATGAGGAAGTCAGTGCGTAGCTTAAGAGATGTTTCTGGCTTCATCCAACATTCTAACCTGTATATTCATTGTCTTCCTAGTCTTGCTTATCTAAAGGTCAGGGGCTTTGCTAGCACTCAAAAAACAAAGTCATACTGTACAAATGTCTTCTTTTAAAACACAGTGTCCTTATCTGATGTAGCCATAACCTTTTAAAAACAGTCCTTCAAAGCTTAACACTGCACATCACTCAGACTTTAGTGTATGGATTCCTTTCTCTGATCAGCTTGGCTCCTGCAATTTTAATAGTATTCTTAGCTTATGTGCAGGTCAGGCCCAAGGCCGGTAGAATGTGACCTATTTTTAACAGTAGCCTAAAGCTCGGAAGGCTTGTGGAGTTTAAACCTTGACAGTCCCTTAAAAGACTAAACTGCCCTTTAATGAAGCTTTGGAATGCTCTGATTACTTATGATTGAACCCTCTCACTGAGTTAACTGGAACCCACTGCTACAAGCAAGTTGTGACCTTCACGCCCTTTCGACCACTACATGCTGTTTTAGGTAGTGTCTTTTTTACACCCACCAGTCAGACCTCCTGCGCCCTCTTTCACTCCTCTACTCATTATGTAGGCAAGTGGGCCATGTATGAGGGCAAGTCCAGGCATATCCTCATCTGTTAGTGACTGTGCTCTGACACAAATGGTGCGTTCAAGTCCTGAACGGATACATCGTATTTACGAGTTGAACGCACATGAACGCCACCACAAAGTCGTTATTACAAGTGGAAAACTCAAAATTTTCTTTAACCCCGAGTTTCCGAGTTGGGGGCGTGTCAGTGAAAAAAGTGTCGGATGCAATGGACGCAGCCAAAGACTAAAGATATGCAGCATCGGTAAAGTTGTTGAAATGAATAAAATTATTTTTTGGTAATGTACAATAAAACTGTTACATATACACAATATTTTATTATTGTATAATTATAATAGGATATATAATTATTCAGTCTACATCACCTTCATAAATTAAATAAAAACGGAAAAAAGAAAAAACACACTGATGCACATTCTTCATTCAATATTTTGTAGATAAAAAATCGTTGAATTTTATGTAGAAAAGTTAAATTGCCATCATTTTCCGACCAAAGTGACTTGAACGCACCCGACGTCGTGATAACGACTTGTCAACTCGTAAGTACGAACGTCCCAGGAGGACTTGAACGCAGCAAAAGTGTAGGATGAAGTCCTCAAGCCTGCAGGCTACATGCTAGCCTAGCTTTGGCTTGATGGACTGTATCATGTCTTATAAAAACATGGTTATAGGTGTGATTGTATCTCACTTCTGATTGGTGTATGCTGGAACATCTGCTTTTGCCGTCTGACTCTGTTGGATGATACCTTAGCAGTGGTCCAGTGGTGTAATGCAATTTGCATATGAACATTTTCATTTGGTGTATCAGAAAAGTGTTTAATTTCTATTTTAAATTATGGTTGTCAAATTTATGAATCTGAGCAGTTGTTCGACAAGAAGTATTTAGAATTGCAGATGGACATGAACAGTTATTTAGTGCTTGAATGTCTGCTTGAAGTGCTTGAATTTTTATTAGTTGATTTTGTATCAGCTATACTAGCCATCTGTTCGCATGTTTGTGATATCTATGATTTGTTTGTTGCTGCATTAGTTTATCAGGGGGAAAACACAGGCTGATTTGGCTCTCGTCTTTAGCTGTTGTAAATTTTCATTTCGTTTTATGGCACTGATAGCATGCCGAACATGGCAAGACAAAGCAATACATGGAATTACACAGCTGGGACAGATCAAGCAGATGTGGCTCTTGCGCTGGCGGCAATGTGTGAGTTTCAGAGAGCTAGGTCATGAAGAGCTAAAGAATAATGAGCACTTCCTTAATTAGACTAATGACTTTCACAATTGGTCATGAACCAGCAAGCATGGTGCCACTTGTCATGTTGGTGACCCAACAAAATAGATGCACTGATTTATTTATTTTTTGGTCCCAGAAACTGAAGTCACCACCTGGTTGTGTGTGTATGTGTGCGACACGTGGGTCCTAGCTGATCTGTAGCCATGCAGCTGTCATGGTTATTTGTTAATGACTTTTTCCTTGAGAGCTCTCGAGTGTTTCTCTGCTAAAATGAATTTTCAAGCCACAAAATGCATTCTCAGATCTTTTCTTCCTCATTGTAACATCTTGGAATTTAACATGGAAAACATTACTATGGGTGGCACTTACAGCAACCTGTTCTTGAGCGTAATTGCATAATTACTTGCACTCTATCAGCATGAATGATATAATTACTCCCTCGTATCTTACTAACTGATAACCACATCTGATTGGCTCAAAGATGTCCTCATGGGCTACAAGAGAAAAAATAAATAAAATAGTTAATTTGAAGTCTTGTTGGGTGAATGCAATGAAAATATATTCAGGTTACAGTTCATAAATGATTTTGATAACTTCTTGAGCAGTGTAATATTTAACTCATAAAATGGAGATGATGTTTCCGAGTTATGTTAGGGGGGGAGCTGGTCAATGGTTAAACAAACTTTAGTTTGTAACAAACGCTGCCACACCCACAGCATTGCATTGTTCTCCGCTTTGTTTTAACTATAGTGGGGGAGTAGAATGACAAATTCATTCTTGACATTTCAGGCTTATTTTTTCTAGCTAAGCCAGCATACCTCACTTTTGTGTTTGTATCTTATCAATGATCCTACATTGACTGGCATGCCAAGGCTCAAACTTTGATACCCTTTTCCGCTCAGATATTAAGTGTCAGAAATTCAAATGAAATGTTAAAACTCTTACATGTTTTGTGATTTCAAGAATGCTGACTGTTACATAGAAGCTATTTCACAGAGCAAATTCGCCACAGCGGAATCATTACATTTGGCCCAGACCGTGACAGTGACATCTGCCACTGCAATCATGTGTCGCTTGTGATCGCTAGATGTAGTGCCTTGAGAGCTGTTGTCAGCACATTTACCTAGTCTCGCCTCCAAGGTGCTGCTGTTGATCAGGCAGACGGAGGTCTGTAGCTTCTGTGGTGCCTGTCCTTGGCATAGTCAGGTGCCTTTTATATAAAAAGACAACAAAAATAAAATGTAAATGTAGGGTAAACGTACCTTTTAAGCTCACCAAAATCTACATTGAGACATTTTTAGTGCACAAGATATTGGTTTCAGTACAAAAAGTTATGTTAAAATAAAATATTAATCTCTCACACAAAAATATGTAATTTTATTTTAAATGACAAAAGCATTTCGATTAAGATATACATCATTAAATTAAAAAAGTCTGGCTGTGCTTAATGGGTACATTTTTGTACCCTTTAAGCACACCCCTGTTCCCATTAAGCTCACATCATGTTTTATTAAAAAATCTTGTTTATTTTAAAGAGAAACTTTTTGAAGGTACAAAATCAATCATAAAAAAACAAAATGGAACACTAAAATCAAACAAGGCATTCAATTTGATCAGTTAATGAAGTGTCATCTAAACACATTGCAACATCTATACTAGTCTGCGTTCAGCCAAGTAACACATTCAGAAATCAAATAAAACAAACCAATAAAACATTTCATTCATGGGGATGAACACAGAAACTAGCCTCATTATGAGGCCTCTTATTAAATGGATATCAACTTATCTATAATCTCTTAAGGCTGGAATACACTACACGATTTTTGACCCGATTTTCCACAGATTTACAGTCTTGAAAAATTGATGCTAGTTGCCAAAGATCAGAGCCAGTCTGCAGATTTGAGTCGACAGAATCCGTAGAAAATCGATTAACTTAACTTAGTGACAACCATCAGTTAATATTTGAAGTCGGTTTATGAAGTATTTACATAGACGTACAGTATGGAAGAGCTTAAAGAGAGCACACTGAGCTTAATTGGAGCAGCAACAATTTTTAATAAATTTAATGTAATATTTATTAAAATGACAGGATTTTGTTAAATAAATAGTCTAGGTCATGTATTAAGTTCGTACATATTTAAATATGAATAACTATTATTAACCATATCTATGAAATTATACTTTCATGTTGATGTCACGCTGAAGCTGTGTGATTTTCATAGTAGTGCACCCTTTAAGCTCATCTTACAGTAATGTGAAATCCTTAAAAATAACAGCACTGTAAAACCACAGACCAGCAATAAACTGTCAATTTATAATATTATGGATGTAAAAGTGCAAGCCAGTAATTCCTGTGAAGTTATATATTAGCATAGCACACAATCTATACAGCTAGTCAGCTAACTGTGTTCTGTATTCTGCGCTATGTTGCTAAAACTATCTTTTGGATCTAATGTAATTATTTCCCACATCCAAGTTCCAGGTTATAATATGCAAAAGTCTGAACATTAATCTCTTAATTTTATAATAAGTAGTGAAATTTACCCAAAATAAAGGCTTAAACATCTAAAAAAAACGCACATTTAAGGGGCTCCTCTTTTGGTGAAAGTTTTAGACAGTGTTCAAAATGGCCGCCAGACAGTGTGCACACATGGATACTCCTATCTTAGTGTGCAATGATCTGATTGACTTGAAATTATAGGAGGTATATAGTAACAAACATATCAATTGGTTAAGACATCAAGTAGGATAATAAATAATTTTTTTATTTTATTAATCTGATTTCAAAAATGGAAGTGTGCATAATGGGTACGTGAGCTTAATGGGTACGTTTACCCTATAAATAGTGATTGTAATTTGTTTCCAAAACAAATAGCAGAATAGATATAAAAAGGGTAAGGATACTCTTTACCGTTTTCGCTGTATTCTGTAATTTTAACAACAACTTTTTTTCTGCATTTGGCAGGCTATTGGGATTTCAAGAAAAGTGTAAAAGCTCCTCTGAGCTCTTGTCATATATTGTCCTAGAGGGTTCTGTTCTTTTTGTAGATTTCCACAGGCCTTGACTTAATTTGTTTTTGTATCCACATGCTTTCACCCACTCAATTTATACATCATACATTTCCTGTTATGAATTCAGTTCTGAATTTGATTCACAGTATCACTCTGTTTGAAATTTTAATGGAGTTGTTAATTTTTGTTATAGCAAAAACCTTTTGAAAATGATTTTTGAGACTGTGGAAAGCAGCCAATGTGCAGTGCTTCCTATTAAGGGCCATTTTGAGTTTCCCTGGTTGCCCAATTAAAACTGTATCTCTGAAGCACTTATCACAGCTTTCATCTGTGTGTATATGTTTGTGTGTGTTTGGGGACTAGAATGTGATGCCTCGTAGGGTTGAATCAATTCAAAAATGTTGGCTTTGGTATGATACCAGCCTCTTATACCTTGGTATTGATACCTTTAGGTTACGCATAAACAACCCTGGGCAACTGATGAAATAAAACAGGGACTGGTGGTGCCAAAATAATCAAATTCCTTGTGACTTTGCACTTACATAGCCCTTACTGTACTGCAGTAAATTTTAACAGCCAATATAAAGTCAATCATCTTGATGTGAAAGCTTATAGCTTTATAGTCGTATTTGGTCAAATTTGAACACAATTATTTGTCTGTATAAATTCATCTTTGTATCTATTTTGTAGTAACTTTCTAATTGTAATGTCTCTTTTTATTTCTTGCAGGGTCAGATCCAGGTTGGGTGAACCTGAAAACTACAGTATTTCTGTGTCCGAGTTCCCCTGAAGAGAGGAGATGGGCTGGAAAAATACCACCTGCAGCACACCCGCCTAAGTCCACAGGGACTCCACTCCCCCACCCTCAAACCCATTCCCTTCTTCCCCTTCTAAACCTCTGCCAAAATTGTGAATGGCCAAATGACTGTGGATTTAAAATTTGATCATTAAAGGGATTGGATATACTGGCCCTGCATGGAAAAAAAACCCCTAAAGTAACTTTCAGGATCTTTAGAAATAAATAATTTGCCAAGCCTGAAAGCATTTGGATGGAACATCAGCCCAGCAGCTTTCAAACTAGAGCTTCTGGGAATGGCAAAATGAGTGCTGTCATACGATAATAATGGCAAAAAAACAAGATGCCCGGGGAACAACCTACAACCTTGTTGTGGTAGGTTTGTCCGGAACTGAAAAGGAAAAGGGGCAGTGTGGGGTAGGCAAGTCCTGCCTTTGTAATCGCTTTGTTCGCCCCAGTGCTGATGATTTTTATTTGGACCACACATCTGTTTTAAGCACAAGTGACTTTGGTGGTAGAGTGGTGAACAATGACCACTTCCTGTTTTGGGGCGAGGCGGTACGAATGTTGGAGGAGGGCACTGAGAGCCGAATGCATGTGGTGGAACAGACCGAGTTTATTGATGACCAAACGTTTCAACCACATCGAAGTACTGCCTTACAGCCCTATATCAAGCGGGCAGCTTCCACCAAACTGGCCTCTGCTGAGAAGCTTATGTATTTCTGCACAGATCAGCTAGGACTAGAGCAAGACTTTGAGCAGAAGCAAATGCCTGAAGGCAAGCTTTTAGTGGATGGATTCTTACTCTGTGTAGATGTGAGCAGGGGAATGAACCGAAATTTTGATGACCAGATGAAGTTTGTCACCAATCTCTATAACCAGCTAGCTAAGACCAAGAAGCCAGTTGTACTTGTGCTGACCAAGTGTGATGAAGGAGTTGAGCGGTACATCAAAGACTCTCACACCTTTGCCTTGGCCAAGAAGAATTTGCAGGTTGTTGAAACCTCAGCACGCTCTAACGTTAATGTTGACCTTGCCTTTCTTACCTTGGTGCAGTTGATAGATAAGAGTAGAGGGAAGCCCAAGATCATTCCATACTTTGAAGCACTCAAGCAGCAGAGTCAGCAGATAGCATCTGCTAAGGACCGCTATGAGTGGCTGGTAAGCCGCATTGTGAAGAACCATAATGAAACCTGGCCCAATATCAACCGCAGAATGCAGACATCCCCTGAATACAAAGAGTATGTCTTCCTCGAGGGTACTTCCAAGGCCAAGAAACTATTCCAGCAGCATGTGCACAGGCTCAAGCAAGAGCATATAGAAAAGCGGCGTAAAATCTATCTCAGCACACTCCCACAGGCTCTCAATTCTTTGGTTCCAGGCCTGGATGAGATTGATCACCTAAGCTGGTCAGGAGTACAGAAAGTTCTCGAGACTAAGCGGGAATTCTCCCACTGGTTTGTAGTGCTGGATGACACACCTTGGGAAACTACACCACACATTGACAAAATGGAGGATGAACGCATTCCCCAGGACCTTTTGGAAACCCCTGCAGCGGAGCAAATCTATGAGGCTCACTTAGAACACCTGCGCAATGAGCGGAAGCGGGCAGAAATAAGATGGGAGTTCAAAGAGAAACTTGCGTCTTCGCCATTTGTTACACCTGGCAAACCTTGGGAGGAAGCTCGTAGCTTCATCATGAATGAGGAGTTCTATCAGTGGCTGGAGGAGCCCGAGTACCTTGATATCTATAACAAATACCAGAAGATTATTATTGACCAAGCCAAAGAGGACTTCCAAGAACTTTTACTGGAGTACTCAGAGTTGTTCTATGAGCTTGAAGTTGATGCTAAGCCCAGTAAAGAAAAAATGGGTGCCATCCAGGAGGTTCTTGGAGAGGAGCAGAGGTTCAAGGCCCTGCAAAAGCTTCAAGCTGAGAGAGATGCCCTTGTGCTCAAGCATATCCATTTTGTCTACCACCCTACTAAGGAAACCTGTCCTACCAGTCCTCATTGTGTGGATGGCAAAATTGAGCAACTCTTAGCCCTTCGTTTTCCCACTCGATATTGCTTTGATGGGAGCACAAAATCACAATTTGGTGAGGGAAAGGTAGACAGAATTAATCTTGTGATCCTTGGCAAAGATGGACTTGCAAGAGAGTTGGCAAATGAGATCAGAGCCCTGTGCACCAATGATGAACGGTACGTGCTAGATGGAAGGACTTATGAACTGGCTCTTCGACCTATAGAGGGAAATGTACGCCTTCCAGTGAACTCCTTCCATACCCCCACTTTTGCCCCACACGGTTGCCTCTGCCTCTACAACTCAAAGGAATCCTTATCCTACATTGTTGATAGTATTGAGAAATTACGAGAGTCAACCATAGGTCGAAGGGATACCAATCTAGTTCAGCTTCCCTTGTCTCTTCTGTTGGTCACCAAAAGAGGCGTTGGTTCAATTTCTGACATTGGAGGTGAAACAGCACAAAGCCTGATCCAACAAGGTCAACAAGTGGCTGGCAAATTTCAGTGCAGTTATTTAGAGCCTGCTTCTCCAGGTGTGGGATATGGTCGCAATATAAATGAAAAACATTTAAACCAGATACTCAAAGGTCTGTTAGACACACGAAGACCCTCAGTTAGTCTTGGCAGTAGCTCCCCACCTTTGCTACCTGCATTTGCTGGTTTCCGAGACTCTCAACAGAGCACAGAGGGTGACTTGCGAATCGTAATGTGTCTGATGTGTGGAGATACTTATGATGTTGACCAGCTTCTTTCACCATTCTTGCTGCCCCAGCACTGTCGGCCCTCTTCCAGTCTGTCCAGTGGAACATCAGTTTTGTTGGATTTATCTGTTGGTGGCCAAAGGCAAAGCATTGATCTTGCTGTTCTATCTTACCACTCATCTTTTTCCTTGCGTAAAAGCAGATTAGTGCATGGTTACATAGCAGTGTACTCAGCCAAACGGAAGGCTTCCATGGAAACCCTTTGTGCCTTCCTTTGTGAGGTCCAAGATATTATTCCAGTGCAGTTGCTTGCTGTTGCAGAGACTCAATCAGAACTTGCAGACTCTGAGGCAGTCCGGGAGCAGCTTGGCCAAGGGGAGGAACTGGCCCATGAAATTGATGCCCGTTTCAGCTCTGTGATCTGTGGACCTGGTGGGGTGGTGGGAGGCTTGCATCGGATGGACCACTTCCAGCCATTCTTTAAGGAGGTAGTGGAGAAGAAAACCATTGTAGAGGCAACATATATGTATGACAACGTTGCAGACAATGTCACCAATGAAAATGTTTCTTCACCTCGATGTAGCTCCCCAAGCATCACATTGCTGGACTCAGAGGATGACATCGAGCCCTCCCCACCTTATCCCACCCTAAGGGAAGATGGCACTTTAGCCCATGGTGGAGGTTTCAAGCTCCCAGATATGGAGGGTGATGCCTTCTCGCTCATCTCTGACATCGCAACTTTTGAAAACAAGCTTAACAACAAAGTCCCACCTCAGGTGCGACCAAAGCCCAATGTCACCTTTGACATTCCCAAACCCTCAAACATCAGTTCATACATGGACCTGAGCCTACATGGACCTAACAGGCGCTCATTACCGTCAGTCACCTGGCCACCAGCAACTGAAGGTGGTTATGATCCATCTGACTATGCTGAGCCCATGGATGCAGTAGCAAAGCCCCGTCCCACAGAGGAGGAAAATATTTATTCTGTACCACATGACAGCACACAGGGCAAGATTATCACTATTCGCAATGCAAACAAGAGCCATTCTAATGGTGCAGGAAATGGATCAGACAGTGAGGCCGATAGCAGTTCATTGGAACGTAGACGGAAACTATCTGCTCTTGGAGTTAAACCTCGGCTGTATCGTGATCGCTCCAAACGTCTTGGAAAGTTCAGCAGCTACCGCACAAGCTTCATTGGCAGTGATGATGAACTTGGAGGTCTCCCCAAGACTAAAGAGGACGAGCTTGCTGCACAGAAAGGGGACAGTTCCTTGAATGAAGAAGGTGAGGACCCAAAGAGGAGGAATATCTTAAGAAGTCTGCGAAGAAATACCAAGGTAAATTTAGCTGTTCTTTCATTACATATATTCATTGTACTTCAGAGCACATTTATACAGGCTAACTTTTTTTAAGATGGCCATAATTTATTTCATTTTTATTGATATATGATTCTGAAGTTTGCCATTAATGTTGTTTTCGTATTAGACTACACTTGTGTATTTGTTTTAAATTCAGCTGTATTAACATCCGTGTATTGTCAGTGTTTGACACTCTTTTACAGAAAATGTGTTCTGTCAAACAAATGTAGATGATTTTTTTTTCTTTCTTGCACTTGGATTTGGGGAAGTCTTTGACCCATTCTTTAAATGCAAATAACAGTCTTGGAGCAGTAGCCTTATGTTTTACTTAAACATGATGTTTCTGTGTTTTACCAATCCACTGAGAAAAGACCCAGCTGTTTTTTTTATTTTTATTTTTTTGTGTCATGGATGCACAGACTTTTAGTTTATCTGTATGTCTGTGTGCCAAACTTCGGTCAGGGTTGATTTTTGGTTATGCTGTGGTGTATGTCCATCTTTAAAAGTGTTTAAGTCAGACAAAACAGATTATTATATAAGTTTGACTCTTTTGCAAGGCAGTTGGGTGCTGTTCACTTGCAGTTGTCTGCTCTTTGCTTAATAGTTGTAAAATCTAAATTATTTTTTGCTGGGAATATTATTATAGCCATCACTCCCATAATACGCTGTATTCACACGAGCAGAAATTTCAGTCACTGCTGTTCTCATAGAGCATGTGACAGCCTGAGGGCATATGAAAGGATTGAGCCACCAGTCCTTCTCATTGCACAGCAGTGTCTTTATTACTTCAGTGGGGTTAGAATGAGGCCATTGGGTTAAATCACCTTGCTTGCATCAATTGCCTTATGGGACTGATCCATAAAGCAACCCATAAAAAAGCACAGCAGCCCAGTAGCCCCAGGGGTCTGTACTGGTTTAAGCTCTGTTCAACAAAGACTGTCCCCTTCTGATGTTAAATTAGTTCGAATAAGCCTTTCCTGTTTCTGTGTTCTATCCCATCTGCGCTCCCTCTCTTTCTCAGTATGTTAGACGGCAAGGCCGGAAATGTTCACTCAGCCTTTTAAAATCTCCTCACCCAACAAGTGGAATGTTTTAAATTCCACCGTCACCTAGTTCCTTTCTAATGCCCCCTTTAACTTTGAACCAGCAACTGGCAAGTGAATGGTTGCATGGTGGAGATACCAGGGGACTGCTTTCATTGTGAAGTTTTCCACCACTTGCAAATACTTTTTGCATAGATTGTGAGGTTAGTGAGGCATAACATAACCAAACATTGGATTTATTCACACTGTAACACTAGTGTATCCTGTCATGTCTGAAGTTGCAAATGGGTGGAGTAGCAGTTATAAACATGATGTAGCTGGTTTTCTTTGTGCACCTTGGTCTGGGTTGCCGTGTGACCTGCATTTCAGGGTGAACGCATTACTTTTGCATAACATTGCCATCCCAGTAATACTCCCTGTGAACTGTAATTGGAGCACAGATTCTTTACCGAGAGATTGGAGAGGGGAGGGGAGGTAATTATGTAAACGTCTATTGAGAGGAGCCAGTGGGGATTTAGGTGAAATCTGAAAATAAGAAAAGGAGTAGAGCAGTGGGAAATGTAAGGAAAAGCAAAAAGAGAGAGAGAGATAGAAAAAGGGAGGCAAATGTGGCATGGTTCCTGAATGTGTGAAAAGCAGAGCTTTGACCTGTGGATGTACCAGGAAGCCGGCTTGCCTTCTAGCTATAGAGCAGACAGACTCTGGCCTAATAAGCGTCATAGCTTTTTCTCTTGTCTGACAGTACTGCAGTCACACTAGCCAATGAGCCGTGATGCCCTGCTGCAGAGCATTATGGGAAGACAGGAGGTGGGGAGGGAGGTCTGAGCAGTGTATCCTCCTGCAGAACTTTAAACGCAAAAGCCAAACCCAATGTACCTTATAAACTGTCAAATTGCTGGAATAATGTGACTGATTTAACTGCCTTTAGGGTGGTCTGAGGCATGGTATTTGAACTCCAATATGACACTTAAAAAATATTAATTTCATTGCATAAGATGCAAAATATAAAACCAAGTGTCTCCAAATGATATTAACCTTGTCTTAGAATTTAATTTCTTTTTTAATCAACTGATATGAAGGTGATTTCAGTGGATTTATGCATTAATTTCACTGAAGAATCACTGCATTTAATTTTTCCAGTAACATTTGACATGTTAAGATGTTAAAATTACATTTAATTTTAATATTCTAATTGTTTATCAAAACCTGTTGATGTATTTTATATTAAACCTGTTGAGATATTGTACATGCTTAATTGTGGCTCAAACTTAGCCATTGTTATTGTACCAGCAAATAATGTTTTCGTCTCCTGTCAAGCAGAAAACGCGGCCAAAGGCTCGTCAGTCATCATTGTCCAAACCTCTGGAAAGTAACTACTTCGGTGTTCCCTTGGCCAACGTTGTCACGCCAGATCGGCCCATTCCATTCTTCATCGAAAAGTGTATCCGTTACATTGAGACTACAGGTAAGCAGCACATGGCCAAAATTCTGACTTTTGTATTGTTATTTTGGAGTGAGGTATTGAACTCAATTATTTGAAATGCGTTTAAAACGCACGCCAGCAACTGACACTTGAGGCTGAAGTTCAAATCCTGCTCAGATCTGTGTCGAACATAGGTTAGTTTGCTAATTGTATCTGAAGTTCTGAAATTACAAATCCCTCTTAAAACCAGCAAACCCAACCAACCTGGCCAAATTGGGAGACCAGCAAACTACCTTAGGTTGGTTTGTCAACAGGGTATATACTGTACCTAACCTATATGATCATTTTAACATTTTAAATTATCCCACAGAGCTCAGCATGCAAATAAGAGCCTCTCATATTCAGCAGTATGATAATGCAATGCATGAATGCAGGTATGTGCACTTGTTAAGTGTTTATCTGTGCAGCTGTGATTTGATTTGGCTCGGTAGCATTAGCGCCATTAGCTTCCAGGGATTAAGCTCATCAACTGAGAGCAAGTGCATTTGCTCCGGCTGGGGTTTTCTGTAATGCCGAGTGTTGGAGAACACATCAGTATTCCCTGTGGGATGCATCTGTCCATCTGTAGTTCAGATGAAGTCAACCCTGCGCAACCTACTGTATAATGAGCCCCTGTTAGTCAAATGTTGGCATGTTCACAGATGCAGATCTCATAATTACGTTGCTTTGTGTGCTTCTGGATTATCACTCAAGTGATTTGACTGGATCCTCACTACTGGATTACGAGTGCACACATAAGTATAAAAGAAAACATGAAATTGGTACAATACCTATATAAAGCATCAGCTACATGCTTTTATGTATTACATACATAGTTGAAGTGTATTCATTTCAAATCCCTAAGAGAGCACTCAACCCCACCCTTTGGATTGAATGTGTGAACCACTAGGGGGCGGAGCGGAGGCAATGGCTGTCATTAATAGTTTTCTTAATTCAGCTCCTGATCTTTGTCCTTCGTTTCCATTTCCTCTTTCCCCCGCCCTTTTTATGTTTCGTTGTGTATGTGTGTGAGCTGCCAAACTCCTTGCGGTAATTTTCTGCCTGATAACTCCCTCATTGAGATCGATATCACATAGCAGAAATGGTGAACAATCTTTCGGGCTCAGCTCTTTTTTTGTGCTCTGTGGGTGGAACTGGATTCTACAACAGCCTACAGCATGATTTGCTGATAGCACCCTCAGCGTAAACACTAGAGGATACACATTCACTCGCTCACTTACTCACTCAAAGTGTCTTACCCATCAAAACAATACAACCTTATCAGAATTACACTGAATTGCTTTTACAAAGGCTTTTGTAGAAAAATGTCAGTTTGACATGTCAAGCAAGTCCTGCTAGCAGCTGCAGCTAAGATGTGCTTAGTCATAGTAGCTTAGTATTGTACATATGGCAACACTGTGTATCTCAGGGCCTCATAAAAGCTAAATATAACTCTAGCTGTATAAATTAGGGATTGGTCACTGTGGTCATATGAAAACGGCTAGTCGGTTTATAAGGTCAGCTATTGACATTTAGTTTGAATTTGTTTTTTCTTATTTTTATATCTCTTTTATAGCTGAAAGCAAAATAAAATAAGTAAAATATTAAATAAGCAAGTGGCGAGGTATGGGCATATGTGTTATGTGAATGACATTTGAAGTCAGCTGAGCTTTTTGTGGAGGTCTGCAAGTGCAGATTCCTTGGGAGCCTGGACTTGTCTAATACAACATGCCTAATTATGCAAGGTTTTGCGTAAGACCGACAAGTTGTTTTCAAAGTACTCTACCATTCAAATGTTGGGGTTGATGTGCTTAAATGTTTATGCAGATCAAGGCTGCATTTATGTGTGCATAAATACAGTAAAAACAGTAATATTGTAAAATATTATTGCAATTCAAAATAACTGTTTTCTATTGTAATATATTTCAAAATGTAATTTATTTCTGTGATGCAAAGTTGAATTTTCAGCATCATTACTCCAGTCTTCAGTGTCACATGATCCTTCAGAAATCATTATAATATGCTGATTTGCTGATTTTTTTTTTTTGTGGAAACCGCAATAAATATTTTTCAAGATTAGGCTATTTGATGAATAGAAAGTTAAAGGGGACTGCATTTGTTTGAAAAATAACCTTTTTTGTAACATTGCAAATGTATCTACGGTCCCTTCCTTTCAATTTAATGTATCCTCCTTGCCAAGTAAAAGTATAGCTTTCTTTAAAAAAAAAAAAAAAAAAAGTAGTAACCCAAAACCTTTGTATGGTAGAGCATGTAGCACATATCTAGTTAAATAATTTAATACAAAAACTATCAAAACATTCAGTCATTCTTTATTCAACCACATATCCTTATGTACTGTATTTTGTGAATGCTTCGGGCCCAATTCATTGTTGAGTGACCATCACATTAATCAAAATGACTTCTTTTAAAAAAACAACGTTTTGTTGCTGGGTGACAAATTCAGTTTGAGCAAACTAGTCAAGTTAAGCTTGTATATTTCTGGAGAAGGGTTCGTGTCATTTTCTCCTGTTTCTTTTTGTGTTTGATGGCACTGAAATGAAAACACAGTCGCCGTCTGTTATGTAACCTCAGATTTATATACAGTAGTTTCTATAGGGATCCATTTCCGTCCCTTCCGTTATGCCCTCTGTACCAAAAATACTTGCTTTCCCCTATTGTTCCTCTCATTTCCCGTTCATTCTTCTAGGTAAACCTGTCTCTCATTTAACTTCTCTTTCCTCTTTATGTCTTCTCTCACTCTCTACCTGTCAGTCCTTTTCTCACTGTAGCAATGGGATGGTATGATAAATGAGCGTTGGTTGTTTTAGGGCCATTGGGGTCACCATCTCCACATTATTCACTGCTTTTCATAGCAGCAGGACCTGTTCCAGAATCAGTCCAGTGCTACACAGTATGGGAACAGGAGATACAGTATATAGTCTCAGCCCACAGGCCACCAACTCTGACCCATCAATCAGACCCTATTTTTAATATGAATCAGATAATGAAATGGCTCTAGTAGAAACAGCTCTAGTTATTGAGACAGGGAAGGAGGGAACGTGACAGTCGTTGGAGGAGGAGAAATGCTGAATTGGCTGATACTGGCCCCGGAGGATATGCTGAAGATGATGGCAGGAAGCGGCAGGGGTTTGTTTGGACATGTTGCAGGGTTATCTGTGCATTAGGAGGGCTTAAAGCAAAAAGGTCATGGTGAGTTTCAGTTAGCGAAGCCCATGAGGCTCAAAGTGCTCTGTGTTTTTTTAAAATGTCTTAACATGACGTTCTCTTGATGCTGCTAATGGACTGGACGTTCATTTTGAAGGCCAATAGATTGAGAGTGATGGACATGAAATGACATGAGAGAAATTATATAATGAACTGGAAATATGGTGACTTCCTTGTATTGTCCTTGACTGTCCTTCAGAGGATGTTTCTTTTTCTCCCTCATGCATTCCTGTGGCTTCTGTTCTGTTTGAACATTTTCTTTAGGAGTCTTTAGTTTGTGATTAAATTTGGTTTAAGCTATGAATGGATAGTTTTGAGTCCTTTTGTAAGATGTCTTAGTTGGAAAGCTCATCTGAATTAAGCTCATTAAGGTTCATTTGAAGAACTTGCTCATAAAATGGGCATCAAAACAGTTTTGAAGTACATGGTAGGGTAGTGTATTTATGTCTGGTATGCTTTAAAATTTAACAGGCCAAATAAAAAGCCCAATCAGGGCTCGACAATAAGGTTGGGAACAGAGTGAGAGTTTCTGATCAGTAAAAGATTACTAATAAATTGTCACTAAATGTAACATTTGTTGATCTTGAACATGTTTCATGCTAAGCATTTATGTTAAGCATAGTTCTGTGAATTCTGTTGATTTTTAAATTTGACCAGTGCTACCTAACAGAAACTTGGAAAACATCAATTAGAAATTATAAGCTAATCAGTAATGTTTACATCATATACCAATATTTTCTCTCAAAAAAAAAAAAAAGTTTATGAATTTATGGTGAGTTTATGATTGCTATTCATTCATCCATCCACACTTATTTATTCACTTCAGTTAATTTAATTAGTTATTTATGTAACTTAGTTATTCATTTACATATCTATAGTTATTTACTTATTTAGTAATTCACTTATGTAGTTAGTAATTAACTGATTTAATAGTTTATTTGATTGGCTTTTTCAGTTACTTGTTTTAGTTACGTACTTGTTTAATTGTATATCGATTCATTTGGAGAATTGTGCACATTTAAAAATTACAAATCATTTTTTTTTATCATATTACTTTTTCATTATTAATATTTTTGCCATTTGTAAATAAATTTAACAACAGAAGACCAATGGGGTGGGGGGGGGGTGCTGTTGAGATCTGGCATTAAAAATGAAATGGCTTTTGTGGCTTATTTTTAATGGTTAACTTTATCACAAAACAAAAACTTTTTTGGAATAGGCTGTTCATATTCATATCATACTTGAGCCTATTTTTAAAAGAAACTTTGAAATGATTGGTAGACCTTGTGGATTTCTCAGACATCAAAAGTTGAGTTTTATGATGAGTGCAAATATATAACGCAATATGAAACTTGATCTTTCA
This sequence comes from Onychostoma macrolepis, assembly GCF_012432095.1. Classification (NCBI taxonomy): domain Eukaryota; kingdom Metazoa; phylum Chordata; class Actinopteri; order Cypriniformes; family Cyprinidae; genus Onychostoma; species Onychostoma macrolepis. The sequence continues at coordinate 8,797,024 of NC_081169.1, forward strand.
GAGGTTTTACAGTCCTTTTCTCGCCTTTTTTTCTTTTCTTTTTTCCGTCATGTTCTTACACTCCGCCATGAACACACCCTTCCTCTCTATACACATTTCCCTTCCTGCGGCTCCACAGAAAAGCTTTTATGGATAATTGATCAGGAGAGGTGAGGCAATCAATGAGGTCTGCCTAGGCAACGCGCCGACTCATTTCCGAGAGTGTCTCTCTGCCTCTCGCTCTATCTTCCTCTTTATCGATGTACTTGTTTTCTCTCTGCTTGGGTGAGATGGGCCAAGCCGAGCCATTCTCTGGCTCATGCCTCTGTCTGCATCTGCGGGGCACAAGACGCAAGCTGCTCTCTGCCTGTGGCAGCCCTCATTCTTCATGTACGACTGATAAGTCAAACAGTGAAGATCTGACAGCCAGAGTGTGGTCGCACAATTAGCAACCTCAGATATAAATTAAATATGTGTAATGCGTTGTACATTCTCTGAGCTGGAGATAACACCATTGTTGGCTCTTATCAAACTCTGAGACTGTCTAAAAGGAATGGAGTGCAAAACTCATTAATGTCAACTCTCTCTCTCTCTCTCTCTCTCTCTCTCTCACACAGGGTTGAGCACAGAGGGGATCTACAGGGTGAGTGGAAATAAGGCCGAGATGGAAAGCATGCAGCGGCAGTTTGACCAGGGTGAGTCACATGACCTGTCTGCCTTTCACTTTCTTTTTCTTTTGATCTCTCTCTTCAGTATCTGTTTAGTGTGCTTTATTGGCATGGCAGATACATATAAATAGAACAAAATGTAGTGCAGCTAGTAACATGCAGTAATATAGATTTAAAAAGAAGCAGTGGAGTAGAACGTAAGTTGAAATAGCAAGGAATGAAATTAGTAAGGGTAAATTTAAACGATTCAGTGTTGGGAATGTTACAAGTCTGGGTGACACAAATAATGCATTTAAATGCTAATCGGCCTCAGTAAACAATCACATTTTACCCGGGTTGCATCTCGCAGTGTGAATTGAATGTAATGAGAAGTTCATACACCACAAAATAATCCTGTTGTCTTTGTTAGATGCACAGATTTACATGCAAACATGCTAATGGAGTCCGGTTTGTGAACAAATGAGCAGTTTTGGAATGAGTATGAATTGTGTGTGATTATCATCATGATATTGAATGAAAAATGAAATATTGACGTTAATTATGAAAATGAGAGAATGAGAATGAGCTTTATTGCCAGGTATGTTTACACATACGAGGAATTTGTTATATGGAAGCATGTGTAGCAAAATTCCATTTTAAATGTAATATGCAAAATGGCAATGCAATATGTAAAATGGCAATGTATTTCTGTATTTAAATTTACATTTTCCCATTAGTATGTGCAACATTTAGTGCAAAATGAAAATTCAATTACATAATTTAAATTTGCCATTTTCTACACTAGTTTTAATATGCAGACATATTGCATTGCTATTTTGCATATTACATTTCAAATTGAATTTTGCTACACATATGCTTCCATAGTTAATACTACACATAATACACAGTATACTGTAAATAATCCAGTGGCAGTAACTGTTGACACTGTGGTTGATTCTGGTTGTAATCGGGTTGACACTCCAACATAGTAGGTGGCAGTGTTGCACCTTAACACTGTTTGACATCCATCAGAAAATGGAAAAATGAAGACAATGACTAGTGTGTAGCTAGTACTGCTGCACTAAATCATGTCAGACAAGACGACAGACGAAAACGAGATGCTCTACCTTCAGCCGAAAAAGTTTGTTTGCCAGTGTAGGAGTTATTTTGGATCCTGTAAAAAAAAAAATTACAGGGTGTTAGCTGTGCCAATTGACAGCTCTTTTCAAAAGTTCTTTTTATACACTTTTGTACAAGTTATGGTTATAAACTCTCTTTCCACTTCCCTACACTTGTGTTTAAGTCATGTAGTGAAAATCTGATGATATGACAGTATGAATCTGTCCTAGTATGTCAAATCAAACCCTGACTGCTGTCCCCCCCATCTCTCTCGCTTGTCTTCCTGTCCACTTTACACTATAATAATCTTCTAAAGGCGAATAAATAAATTAATCTAAAAGTAAATGCTAGACACTGATGTTTGCAATATCAAGATGAAAATGTAATGGTATTGTCCCAATACTAGCATAATGTCCCAGTCAAGTATGTACTTTTGCCATCACCACAGAAAGTAGTAACTTTAAGACTATTTGATTAGAATTCTGAAAAGTAAGGGAATTTTGTTTTATTCTTGTCAAATTTGTGGTGTTGATGTATGCCTTTGTCATAAAACAATAGCCCCGTTTCCACCTCAATAACTTTACCCAGGAACTATGGACTAGGGAGGCTGGTACTCGGTGTGTTTCCACTGTTGGAACCAGGATCTAAATAAAGTTCCGTGTACAAATTTGCCCCTCAGAAAGTCCCTGCTTGCGAGGTAGTACTTTTTTTTTAAAGGCCCGGAACTTTCAGGGGTGGGACTTGGGCACTGAGCATGCTGATTGGTTGAGTTCACGCAGCATTGTAGTTCAACCGCCATATATTCACACATTTTTTAAAAACATTACTGTTATTGTGTCATGAAATGTAGTTTCAGGTGAGAATGTAGTTGTTTAAAACTCAAATCTGCGGTTTATTTATAAAGACAGCTCCTATTTAAAAATGTGCTTTGCCGATTTCGGAGACGTGAGCTCCACGCGATCAGCGGGCTCTCAGTGCTCATGTATTCCGATGAGAGCAGCCTCACCTCGGCTAGTCCTTCTGACTCTTTAACCACTGACTCTAGTGGTTAAACATGAGAGATAATTAGTTTGGGGTAAATCGAACAGGTAATCTTTGGTCTGAATTCTATTAATATGCTAAAATGAAAAGCAGCAATACTATTTGATATAATATTTCGTTTCATTGTAATTTAGGCTATGTACGTTCCCTGTACTACATTTCCGCAGCTATTAATATGTTTAAATGAAACCGAAAAGAGGCAGTGGTGTTTGATATCATATTTCATCCTATTGTAAATACAGTGAGGGAAATTGCAGTAGCCAAGGTGAGCTGGCTGATGTTATCTCATACGCCGCTCTTTGCAGAATTACCGGACTTGTGTCATCCCGTCCACAGGAGTTCACACTCCTGAGTCGAACTCGCGAAGTCCAAACTACCAAGGACGCAAGTCCGAAATTTGCGTATTTCGTTAGAAATGCGCACAGACCTATGTCACCAGACTATTTGCCTAAATTTCTCGCTACTTTAGACCACGATGGAAACGCAGACAGCAACAGGTCTGGGGGAAAAGTAATTTCGGTGGAAAAGCAGCAATTGACATTATTAAGCTTAAAAGTTTACTACAAAAGGCAATCCCCTGCATACCAATAAGCATACTTCCCTACTATATAGTAGGTGAAAACAGCATGTAGTATGTCCACATTCCCAGTATTCATAAAACAGTAGGTTTTCCAATTCCAAAGTGTGCATCTGATGGGACTTTACGATCATGAGGCCACAGGAGAGGAGTTGTGACTAATAGTAAAATGAATCAACTGACGCTGGTAAGTTATGTGACAATGACAACATAGCGAATGTAGTACATCCAGATTTCAATACCACACACATTCATACAATATAGAACAGACTTTTTAACAGTTGCAAAGTACTGTATCTTCCTCATCAAATGTAGTACCTAACTAGACAGTATGCGGTTTCACCTAATAACTGTTGTCCAGCAATATCTTTTGTTGCATTTCAGGTAAGACTCTTGTTTGCAACAAAACTGTACATGTAATTTGATGCAAAGACCAAAATTGGACATCTTGTCTTTGACCCATGTACAATTCACACTATACTCTGAAGAAAACACCAAAAATTATAATACCATGGTGACGTTTCAAAAGTACGACTTGTAAAGCTAAGAACATTACTAAAGTATAACAAGAGCAATGACTCCCACCTTCTCTCTCTCTGCTTGTCTGGCCTCCATGAACTTCCAGGCTCTCGCATTACCCTGCTGTTGTAGCAGCATAATCTAAAGACATCTCATGGATATCATAGTACATACAGAACTCTGTTACTCATATTTGCCTTGGGGAAAAGTTTGAGTGGGCCAGTCACAGCAGACCCGGCTGACCTCGCTGCTTTCAAAGAAATGGCTGCTATTCCTCGGTGCATGGATCACATTTCTGTCAATGAGCACATTGTAGAGCAGATAAGCTCAATTAACCGGGACTGATCCACAGCTATTGATCCGGCCCACCGAGGGCCATTATGAAAGCATAATGTCAGAGTGCATAGAATATGCTTGTATTATGTGCATACTTGAGAAGAGGCAGCACAGCGTCTATTTTCGATTGCTTATTTTTAAAGGTGGTAAGACGTGTGTATATAGTTCCGACTAGTATGTTTATTTGTATTTGTG